>NC_054537.1:24616951-24731951 GCF_017654505.1 Polyodon spathula | reverse complement strand
AACAGGATTACAGGATAATTAAATGAAAAATGATCTTACATTTTTCAGGTTTCCCATTAATAACTCTTAATAAGGATTATGTAAGGACAGACATAATGGTGACACTTTAGTTTAGGTATCCATTATAAGTGATTCAAAACAATAGCAATAAATAAATAAACAACTGTATAATAACTGTATTGGAAAAGCAAAGCAGCCCCATACAACTGGTGAGACACACAAGCACAGAAAGACAAAAAAAACCTGAAAAGAGGGGCAGACTGTAAACGTCATAAGTGATTATAAACAATAGCAAAAACAATGGCAAGTGTATACTGGTAATTATAGCCAGGTCAACCCAATTTTGAAAAGAAAGAACTAATAACATTTTAAATTAAACCTGTAAGTCCACAATTGAAGATTGGATGACATGTTATCATAGTATTCCAGGACTTTTTATTTGCAGGTTGTTTATTTCTGAAAATAAATAAATAATGATAATTGACCATTCCAACCCTTATAACAATTTGAAATCATTGTTTAAATCACAGGTACACACATCTTCTAGGAACTGTAAAATACCAGCCTCGCTATCTATCAGTGCACATTTTTGGCAGGTTTCACGTAAGGTTTTCATCTGTTAGCTACAATTATTCTAACCCAGGCATTTAATGAGGTCTCCTGGTAAACACAGTTCAATTAGAAGGCAATGTTTTGCCGTTATATGGTCCTTGGTGTCGCTCTTTGGCGAGTGGTCATCACTTGCGTGTTCAGCTGTCCTTATGCTTCTTACGGCCGGCTGCCTGATTTCCTAGAACAATAATTTCAGTGAGGCATATGCTCAGGTAATATCCCCAGTGGCTTATTAGGTAGGTAACTGTCTCAGAAAGTAGTTTTAAAATATGGAGAAAAAAAAAGATCTAATGAAGGTTTATTTTTTGCCTGAATGCATCAGAAGTGCAGCTAATTACGATTGTAGATTTGTGATGTCATATCTTCAAGGCACAATACTTCTAAAAGTCTCCCTTAGACATCCAGTTAGTGTGAAATCTTACCTCTAGAGGCTGCTGCCTGCACTTACTCACTGTCAGAAAGAATTACTGTCAACAGCTGTTAATAAAGTGTTGCAGAGATGAGAGGAGAACTTGGTATTAATAATCATGTACAAAAACAGGACTGCTGTGGTGGCTTATCACGCTAGAGCACCAGTGAGGCAGATCTCTGATGGTCACTGGCTGTGTGTGTGTGAAAACCAGCAACTAGCATCTGCAGCACAGCACAGTGTTGACAACAAAGCCTACAGGTACTGCAGGTACAGCAGCTTTGGGGTAAAAATTTTAAAAAATTGCATGCAAGAAATGTGCTTGGGCAGTGTTGTGTCATGCACTGTAATTCACTGCCTTTAAAAATACACTGTCTGACCCCTAGATGTTAAAAACTGCTCATGCAAACGAGTGCAAAGCAAGAAAAAGTTTGTGTTTTCTGCAGACAGTTGCACATTAGTTAGGTTAGGTTGTTTGGGGATGTTGTTCTATGTGTGAAAGACAACACCACTGCAAACCACCAGGCTAGCATGCTTCGGTTCTATACATTCATTGCTAAATCTACAAACCAATTACTGGCAAGTTCCCATCCACCTATAAGGTATATAACCCTAGCATGCAAACTCAGTCCTGAAGTGCTTTGATATTACATCTTATCATTTGTTTGGTTACGTACCCCCACCCGTCATATCGACGTTGTCCCTTACCTCTGCATTATGCATTCGACTCTCCAAGCGTAGACAAGTCAAGGATTCAGGAGGTAAACTTCTTGAAAGAAATCGTCAAAAAATCACATCCATCTTACAACCGCTGCAATGTTTCATTTGCAGCAATCCCTTCATCCCAGTCACTCTCTACTGCCAAATGTTTCTCGTTCCAGTAAACTTCATGCTCAAAATCCACAAGGTAGCATGTCAAATGTAGTCATATTGTTACTTCTTCTTCATGACATAAAATTCAAGACTGCGACACCTTGTTTGTTCATGAGGCGGAGCAAGGCCATCTGATATAATGTTTGAGAACATGGAGTTAGTAACATATAAACATGAAAAGAGAGGGGCTCCGCTTCTTCAAAGGCCCAACATATAGAACAGGCTTTCCGTCATTGAGGAGACCCAACAAACAGGAGAGGGGTCACCATCTCTGAGGAGACCCGATAAACAGGAGAGGGGTCATCGTCTGAGGAGACCCGACAAACAGGAGAGGGGTCACCATCTCTGAGATGACCTGACATACGAAGAGGGGTCACCATCTCTGAGATGACCCGACATACGAAGAGGGGTCACCATCTCTGAGATGACCCGACATATGAAGAGGCTCGTAAACAGAAAGAAAAGCATGGAGTTAGTATGTATTAAACACATGAGAGAGGTTCCGTCTGTTCAAAGGCCCAACATGTAGTGGGGGTTCCGTCTCTGAGGAGACCCGACATACGAAACGGCTCGTGAACCGGAAAAGGAAAACATGGATTTAGTAGATATTAGAACATATAAAGAGGGGGGTTCCTCCTCTTCAAAAGCCCAACATATATAGAAGCGGGTTCCGTTGCTGAGAAGACCCGACAAATGAAGACGGGTCCCACCGCTTAGGGCCCATGCATAAATAGAGGCATCAAAACCTGAAAGAGAAGATGACAAGGGATCTAAAGGTGGGGTTTGGCCGGGGGTCCCCTCTGACTCGTGGAGAACCCACCTCTAAGAGATAAATTAAGAGCAGCTTAACAAAGGGTTGGAGAAAATGGAATCACTTACCCCCAAAGGATGGAACCCTGGCTCCCCGCTAAAGACTTCTACATATGTAGACAGACAAAGAACTGCCAAGGCATATAGAAAAACAAAGAAAGAAGAAAACATTTAATACAAGGAGAAATGAAAACATTTAACACGACAAAGGGGTTAGTAAGTTGCTCCCTACTAACTATGTGTAGACCATCTGCGCAGTGGAAAAGAAAAAAAAAAAACTTTTCTTTTTAGAAGGAAACCTTTGGTGGCTCTTCTAAAGGCCAGACATACTAGCAATGAACTGGTGAGCAGAGGATATTTCGAATGGGGAAGAACGAATGTAAGCTCAACTGCTGATGAGGTCCAGCACCACATATATTTTTTATTAGATGCTGGTTAATTTTTATTTTTATTTTTTTTACTCAAGCTGCTGATGTGGCTGCCCTGATTCTGAATGAATGAGGAGTGTAGAATTTTTGCTGAGGCTGATCCTTTTTTGAAATGCGTAAGAAGAGATTGTAGCTGGAACCGGATGTACAGAATCCTTTGCGTGTACTATGAAAGCCATGATCCAGTTCTGGTTGAATGGAGTCGGATTAATGCTGCTTTGGGAAAAAAAAGTTACATAAGTAACCCAGCTTATAGAGTACAAGGATCTGGTAGAAGGAGTGAGTGCTGAAGCCATGTGCGTTTGCACTGAATTAAATAGTTTGTATGATGAGCTGAACTGGAACTGCCTTTATTGATAATATGCACTGTAGATATGTTATCGCAGTAAAATAATATTAATTTTTTATTGATTTCTTAGACCAAAGATGACCCCATAGTTGAGCTGCCACGACTATTGGGTACATTTCAAGAAGAGCTGTGGATTTTTTATGAGGTTTTCGATTTCCGTAGGACATACACTGGAAAACCATTGATTGTTTAATAGACCACTGAAATCCAAAAATCACGCATCCGTAAACAAAGCCAAGTCGTGTAGTACTGAAATATAATCATCACAGAACATAGACAGGTTGTTCCAATGCTGAACAAGAGCGGACTACATTTTAATGTCTTTATTAGCTTCTGATAAAATATTGATATAGGAGTCCAAGTTTTTTATTGTCGATGCAAGAGCAAGTAATCGAGATATAAATTAACGTCCCTGGGGGATAATGTGAATTGCAAAGTTGAAATGACCCAGCAAAGAGAGAAGTGCATGTGTCCTGATTGTTTTACTGATCTGGAAGTTCTGGATAAGAAAACTAATGTGATTGAGTTTAGACACGGGGAGGCTGGCTTCGAACTTTTCTGGGTCCAGTGTGATTCCTAGAAATTCCAGAGAATGAAGAGGGCCAATTTTTTTTGTTTTTTTCTGAAAGCGGGAAGCCAACTTCTGAAAATAAACTCTTAAGATAAGTGATTGCTTCTGCTGGTGGATCTCAGGGGGGAGAGCTCAATTGAAAATCATCAAGTAGGTGGAGCAGAAATGGAACATGGTATGCATTAAGAAGTATCCAGCTTAATGCTTCTGTGACAGTGTCAAATATCTTTGAGCTGCTACAGCAGCCAGAAGTTAACTGAGTAGCAAAATAAAACTTTCTTTCCCAGCATATCCCAAACAGGTGACAAAGAGAATGGCATTATTTTAAATGTGTCTGATATATCTGCTTTTGCTAACCATGAACCGCGGCCTGCTAATTTCATTGCATGAATTGCATCTGAGATGGTAATGTAATCAAGAGAAAATTGATCATGAGGAATGAGTGAGTTGATGCTGCTGGTGCTTGACCCCCACGGTGCTGATAAATCGATGATAAGCCACTTTTTTCCTGAAATTTTCCGATGCCATTAGGATTAATCCTGTTGATTGGAAATGGGGTTGCTGAAAATAGTCTGACTATAAATCCTTTTTTGATTTATTTTTCAATCAGAGATTGAACTGACTCTGGTTTTTGATTAGCAGAATGAAGGTTTTTACTTTGAAAAGAGGAAGACGAAATTTGACTGAGCCCAATTGAAACACCATTTTCCAGTCCATTGATTAAGTAACTGGTGAAAATCTTGTCTGGATGATTGAGAAGTTTTTGTGATAGTACCAAAATGTTTATGGGAGTGGAGACTGTGAGCATTGAAGATAGAAGATAGTCACTTGGGAGCTACTGGGCAGATTGCTTTAGAGTGAGCATCTCCGCAAGTACTGCACATGTGAATATAATTGTATTGCCTGTTTGAACACAAACTGATATTGAAATTATTGTAGATTTGTTTTCCTCCTGCAAATCTGATTCTGCTCCCATATTTGTCTTGCCTTGTGGATTGCTCAGGTGGGTTGAAGAATGTGTGGAGTTGGGGATTGAGATTCTGTTTGAATAGATAGGAGGAGTGACGTCGACTGCTGATCTGGAGGAGGATGATGCTATGGCCGCCTTCAGGCAGAGAGATATTGAGTGACCTGCTGAACCGTAGACTGTACATGCATTAGCTCTGAGACTGCAGAAAATCCTGTTGAACAAGATCTGAATCGGGTTGTGCCCAGTCATTGATGTGGTTATCTGATGCAGTATGGTTCTGTGGTTTGGGTATACTGAAAATAGTACATCTCTAAATATGGCGAATGCAAGGACAAATTCCCCCAAAGTTACATTTTGAGTAATCTGGGGTCTCTGGATTTCAGTGTCACTGATAGATCTCCACAATCCACCACTCTGTCATCCAAGAATTCTGATGTCGCCATCAATAATAAAAATAGATTGACATCCTTACCTTCTATTATGTTGCGCTGAATTTGCTGTGATATTGAATGATGACGTGCTGTGGCTGAGGAGGTGGTACCATATGCTGTTGCAGTAGCGAGGTTGTAGATCGTAAGCTCTACTGTAGAGGGCGAAGTTAGAGCAGAACCGGGAGTGACTGTAGCTGCCGCTGCTGTGTTTACTGCAGGAATGGAGAATATTGAAAGAGCTGAACTTTGCTTCTGTTGCTCGATATTAGACTCCTGTTTATCCAAATCGCTCAGTTCAGTACTGACTAAATATAATGTGATGGCATATGACTGCATGAATGCTTTTATTTCATGAAATATCAGGGTATGCGCTTGCTGAATTTTGCTGGCTGGAGCGGCCTCCTGCTTGTTTGATGCTGGCTGTGGGGATATTTTGCTCTAGCTCAGGCTGTCTGCTGTCTTGTTGGAGCTTCTGAACAGCCGAGGGTGGCTGGGTAGCTTTCCTGGGTGGAAAAACTGGTTCAGCCAAGATGGGATTAAAATAAAGAAGAAAAATAGATTCTCGATTACTCCCTGCTGGGATCATGCTGCCATTTTTGAGAAGGATCTTTATGAGCTTGTTGAGTGTCCAGTCCTTCCAGTACACTCACTCCGGAGATGCATCCTGATCCCGGAGTCGCCTGGACAAGAAATCCTGAAAATCCTCTGAATCCGAGGAAGAGAGTTGCTGTGAATACTCCATATTAAATGTTTCTTTTGCTAATGAGAGTAATCAGATGTGAGTCTTGCAATCCATTTAGGTTTACACCACAACGAAAAAACACAAGACAACTACTTAAAGGTAACTGATGGTTAAATAGAGTAGATTTAATTGATGAAGGGAGAGGATAGGATAGATGGGGCCTAGCTCTGCCCCCCGAACCCCACTTAATAGGTTAACATTGGAAAAAAAAAAACTTTTCCAGGATTTTCAGCGGAGCTTTTAGACACAGCCCTGTGATGCATATCCATGCATTTGGAGTGTGCAGAGTGTCATGCTGCAGTCCAGGGGGTGTTTTCTATCTTTCATTATCAAACTAAACCTGATCAATTTAGTGAAGTGAATATTGGTGCTGCAACCACAGCTGCTCAGGAAAACACTCCTGCTCATGTCATCAAAAAGCTTGGTCGGTGGTCTTCAGATGCATATGAGATCTGCATAAGGAACAATATTAAAGATATTCTCATTGCCCAACACCACCTGGAACTTGTATCCAAATGAGGACTTTATTTCAGGATCTAACCCTACCATCTCGTTTAATATTTCAATGTGTCCAAAGTATCATCAAAAACACTTTTTTTTTTTTTTTTTAGCTGATTTGGATTCCTCATTGAAACATTACAATCTGTTACTTGTGCAGAAAGTTTCAGAGTCTTATGGGCCTATGTAAGGATACGTGTAAAGTGATTTGCGGCTGCAAAACCCCATATTGCTGCCAAAACTTGTGTTTAGCTGGCGTAAAGTGGAAATTTAGCAGTTACTAAAAACGTGGCTCATGTAAAGTATGTTTTTCACCTGATGTTCTGCACCAGCTATCAAATTAGCATTTTGCCATCATTAATCAATTTAACTCAATTTCATGCTTATTGACCTCAGCGGTAAGGACTCTCAGCCTCTCCTCACGAAACTTTTATTTTATTTTCCGTGTGCCAAGCGGACTTTGCTGCTCTTCCGCCGACATATTTTCTTGTTTGGTTTTGATTTTCGTGCTCCACGAATCTCATACAGCGCCGACTGCTCTCTGTACTCCTAACTCACCTCACCACTGAGCTGTAAATGAGGCCGCTAAATACCCCGATGCACAGGCAGTGCTCACTGCGACCCTCATTATCATGATTGCAGATCATTATTTGTGTGTGCTGAGTAATTTGCATTGCTCTTAAACTTACATAGTCTGCAGTGCAAAATAATGGCCTCACTGTAATTTGGATTTTGCAGCCGCAATTGTTTGCATTGCGTCTATCCTTACGTCAACACAATAATATGATAACTTTCAATATATTGTTTGTTTCAAATATAAAGGGACTTGCCGTGTATTGATTCTCAAGTGTGAAGCAGTAATGGAATTCTGAGTGCATTGTTTCAAAAGCAGTTTTTTTTTAAAAAAAAGGTCAGACATTGTGGGGTTCAACATCATGAATGTTTTTTTTTTTTCTTACAAATTGAGTTCAGTATTTTTTACATTTAAAGTTTGCGGGTGCATAGCGGGCCTGTAGTATAGAATAATAGCCTTGAGAATAATCTTAGAACAGGGATTTCTAAAATAATGTAATTGCCTAAATCTTTTAGTCAGTGGAACAAGTCCTGGTTGTAAAATATCTGTTTCATGTAAATGAAAAATACTACATTTAAAAAAAATAAATCTTGAAGGTAAAAAGTGATAGCCTACTTTTCCCATGTGGATGTTTTACAAAAGCAGAGTAGTATTAGCGTATATGCTATAAGTAAGCCTTACTGCTGTGTTAAGTATGCAAGTGTAATTATACAGTGCAAGCAACAAGTGAAAACAACAGGTCTCAGAGGAGCAGACTGGAGCAGTTCCTGCCAGCTGCCCTGGTTAATAGAGACAACAGAGAAGACAAGCACCTGTCAGACCTATGCCAGCCTGCATCTCCATGCACATACAATAAAAACTGCCAGTGTCGACCTAAATTCAACTATGAAAAAATTGATTCCCATGTTACCTAAGTTAATAGCAAATTAGAATCTTTAATCAGAGACTAGAAAATAAAGGAAACTTCTTAGTGATTTTGCAAGTCAGTGAATCCTTCATTCATTAAATTCCACAACCAGATTTAATTTACAGATACATGGCATCATTCCAAAAACACGACCACGCAAATACATGCATTACAGTCGTATGCATTTATCAGCTTTCAGATCCATTATATATATAGACTGTATACCAGATTCAGAACCATGCTTCTTGTCTTGCCCTGGAACTTGCTGCCTAATGCATTGACCATTTAAGCTGTTATTGCTAATGTAATAACATCATAAATCCTTCACGTTATGTACTTCCAGTCACTGTGTGCATCTCTTATATGCAGTTTGGAAAAAAGCACTTCTTATAGCAAGCATGTATTTTCATTTAAAAATATATATATATATGGTAACCACGGCAGTCTTACACTTTCTTCAATCATTTTAGTTCCTTTTTCTTTCAGATTTAAAAGTGAGTGACTGCTGACTGTTGACTTCAGGATATTCTTCGGGAAGAAAACATACAGAGATAGTGAACTATCCAAATATTTAGATCAAGCCATCAAGTTATTTTACCCTCATTACAGCGAGAGGATCAACATTTATCAACATCAAATACAGCATTTAAATGAATGAGCAACTGTTCACTTTCCATAAACCTTTGCTTATCTAGTGCACTTTCCTGTTACTATTGTAATTGATAATCTACTTACTTCCATATCCCCAGTTTTCAGTTGATAGACACTGCATTGACTCATAAACATGAGTCTCATATGCTGCAGTGGTCTGTCACAACTCGCTGACGCTCGATGATGTAAATAGTTAGACTCCTAAAGACGAGCCTCACTAAAAATACTGCTGTGATATATTATTATTATTATTATTATTATTATTATTATTATTATTATTATTATTATTATTATTATTATTATCCAAAGCTATAGAGTACTGTATGAAAAAAAAGACAGCATGGCTGGAGAACTGAATGAATGTTCTGAAGGCAAGTAAATGCTGTAGAGCAACAAGGGTGACAATATACTGTTAGACTGAGACTTTCCAATCCCAGTTTAAACTGCCTCCGATTAAACTAACCTGTGTGCTGCTCACACTCTGCTTCCTGTCTCTCATGTCTAAAGGATTTACTGTGGGTCCAGGATGCTGTGATTAGGCCTAGTGATTAGACCTTTACAGTACTGACAGAACAACAGTTCTTTTTTTCTCATTTCAGCTGCCAGAAGAAAGAAACCCAGTAAGGTCACCCAATCTCAATTAGGGCACAGTCCCTATTTTACTTAAAAAAGTCAAAACATGTATGAAGAGATACATACATTAATAATAATAATAATAATAATAATAATAATAATAATAATAATAATAATAATAATAATAGCTAGAATTGACAGGCAGTTTTACAGCTTCCAAGCTCAGTGTCAGCAACAGATCAGTTTTATGGAGCAGTTTCAATCAAAATACTGCATTAGATCATTATCTCACAATGTTTTATAACTTTAAACACCATAGTAACAATGACCCTATCTACACACTGTAAGGAGTTATAAGCTAATTTTACATTTAACCTTAAGGAGAGGTCAGAGGTCACAATCAAGGTACATTTTGAATATAGCATATATAGGTTCATAAATGTGTTGTATAGTAACCATAACCCTATATGCACTGTAAGGAGTTATAAGCTAGTTTTACATTTGACCTTAGAGAGGTGAAAGGTCACAAACAAGGTGATTTTTGGATAGAGCATATATGGTTTCCTATATGTGTTCCACAGTAACTATTAACCTATCTGCACTTGGTAAGGAGTTGCACGCTAGTTTTACATTTGACCAGAGATTTTGAAAGGTTTTTAAAGAAATACGTCAGGTGGCCATATTGGTTTACGCACAAACACCAATTTTGTCAAAAGGACAATTGTATTGACACAGGGATGATGCTTGTCAACTTTGGAGTTAATCAAATAAACCATTTTTCAAATGAAGCCATTTTAAATTTAAGAACGAAACTTAGGTCTGGCCACCATCTTGTTTTATGAAAGAACACCATTCCAATTCCATTGTCCCCAGGATGCCACCTGCCAGGTTAGGAACTAGTTGGTTAAACGGTTTGCAAAGAGAAGCAGTTTGATGATTGGGCACATTTTGACAAATTTGGTGGCAGCAATTTTGATAGTAAAATTTATCACAACAACTTCTGCTTCACAAGTTTGAAGCGGGTTTGGTTGCTGATGACATATGTTCAGTCGGTTTACTGGTTCCCAAGAAGAGGATTTTGAAAGGTTTTTTTTTTAAAAAATGTGTCAGGCCACCATCCTGGCTGATGCAGGAGCATAATCATTTTTGAATTTTTTCAAATCTGAACTGTAATCTACACAGGATGATACCTGCCAAGTTTCATGATGGTTGGTTATATCGCGTGTGAACAGGAGTAATTTAAAGATTTGGGAGGAAAAATTACAATAATAAAAAAAAAATTCTTTACAATAACAATAGACTTCCAAAGCCAGCTTGGAAGCCTAATAACATGTAGTAGGGTGTTTCTTACTATATAAGAGGTGTCATCATGTGCAGTGAAAGTAAACAGTTCTGGTTGCTAAAATTGTGCGAAATGATGTTTCTTATACAATAAGACACCCTACACATGCCGCATTTACTTATTATAAATCACACAAATGAAGTTTGAATAGCTTGAGTTCAGTCCAAAATCAACTGCAACAGTCCCTGAATAACTTTCCATAGTCCCTTTTTTTAAAAAAATGTCCCTTGCAGCTCTGGAAGGTTTTTGATAATTTGTGCAAAAAATGCGTAATACATACATAGATAAATAAAAGTAATCTAAACAATGATGGAGCTCAGAGATTGCCCTGAACTATCTCAACAGTTAGTTGTATCATTTCTCTTTTGGTTTAAGTATACCTTTTCTAGAAGGCTGTGACATTAGACTTTGTTGTAAAAGCCTAAAGAAAATACTATCCAAAGGTAAGATAAAATATAACAGAAAAGGGTCTCCAAAACTCACCAGCCCACCCCTTGCAATAATCTGTTGTTCAGAGCTTAGCAACAAGCAGAGCTATGATAAATTAATAACACATCAACAAAGCCTGAGGCGTGTGAAGTATAATTACAGAGCACACACTGTGCTCCCTAATGTGGAAGTCTCATTGTGGTCAGCACGTGTCCGGCACCCGTCACCCCCTGACCTCCCCCTAATTGTGTTGGAGAAAAAAAAAAAAGGCACACTCCTCCATTCAACCCTTCCCCTCCATTGTGCAAACTCCCCCCATTAACACTCAAGTGTGCCTAACAAGTGTGCCAAGCAACAATGGTTGCAAAGGTGGCTGTAAGTTACAACATCAATTATGGATCTTTTGCACCAAGCTTTGCACATATTCAATGGATCATAGGGAAGTACCACAAAAATGAGATAATTCCTAGCACAAACTGGAGTCAACACAGATCTTTCCATAATATGGGGTTCATGGTTCATTCTTATTCACCTCTTTGGCTCCAAACATAGTATTTTGGCCTACAAGCGCACTATTTGGACAATGCAGCAATGCAGTCATTAATTCTCAATACTGCCTGTATAAGTGCACATGTGGTTGAGAGATTTTTTGTCTCACATCTTCTTCTTTTTTCCTCACCCTTCCTATGGAAGTCTCTATAGACAACACACAGGAAACACTTTGCCAAGATATTGGCTTGCTTTTCATTTAACAGAAAGGTCTAAGAGATAAGGAGAAAAAAACATCAATGCTCCGGCCAAATTCTCCTAACAATCAGCACTTTCCCACTCCATTAGTGGGGGGCAGGGAACTTACATATAATAATACCTATACTTGCATATAAATGGACATGCATATAATAATACATATAATATGCTTGTATTATTTTAAACCTCATAGGGTGTTATTAACATTGTTATTAAACTCTAACACTAAAAGATGTTTACTGCTAAGGAGCTGACATCTTTCTCTGATAGGTGTATTTGAACTTATTTTAAACGAGTAACAAACATTTCAACCATAAAATCTAACTAGTGATTAAAGTGGAATCAACAAAAGTACTAGAATTATATCTATCACTGGATATGGACTCTAGGGACACAATCTTTTGAATAAATTAATCAAGAGCTGTTTTTGGAGCCCTTAAATTAACATTTGTTAGCTGTTTATTTTTAGTTTCAATAAAGTGTATCACGCACAGAGACATCCTTAAAAGTTGTACACACCCTGGTTAGCTACTGGTCAACCTTTTAGCTAAAATTTATATATTTTTAGAAATGAGAGCAAAATTTTACTATCCAAAACCCCTTGACCTATATGTACTATATAGAGACAACTAATTTTCTGTGACTTTCAAATCGCAGTGTATATATATATATATATATATATATATATACTATATATATATATTTATATATATATTATAATATATATATATATATATATATATATAGATAAACCTGTTGAACCGGTGTTGTAGTTCCAAACTTTAAAGCTACAAAATAAAACATTTTTGGCAAGTGATGAAATGGACAGATGGTAATTAAGGCTGAACTCGATACAAAAGAAGATACAATACAGAAGATACTTGGTTAAAGGCAGTGCTTTGACTTCAGTGGTGGGCTCCATTGAGGGAGAGTCAGATAGTGCATCATGTGCACACAGCATCAAGCTGCTTAAAAACAGAGACACATTTGCACAACAGTGGGCTCAAACCAGTTTACTGTGATGATTATTCACAGAAGAAGGGGGATCTTTGCTCTGGTGTAGATCTGCCATAAGGAGGAGCACAAATTAAAAAGAGACCATAGATGGAACTGGGGAGAGCAGCCTTTCACTCTTCAGGCTGTAATCCAGACAGATGGAAACAACAGACGCATGAAATAGAGCAGGGTCAGTTGCATGAAGAGAATGGGATGGTACCATGATGCAGCTTATGAGATTGTGTGGCCACTCCGCAGTGCTCAGGAAACAACAAAAATGTTACCAATACAGTATATAGGATGTATTTTAACAATATACTTTTAAAAAATGTATTTAGGTCTATATGCTGTCATTATTATTCTATACTTGCTCATGATAAATCCTGACCTGGGTACCATATTGTACAATCCACCAGCATGTTGTCTACTGAAGTTATTGAAATCTGTGCAGCCCACAAGACCTGTCCGGCCTTCTTGTCAATTTAATTTTCACTGCAATGGAGCGATCACAGCTATCAAAGAGTTTCATATAATTGAATTTTAATTGTGTACAGTTATTACAATTGTACCTGCTTTATTTCACAAAGGTTGCTTTTAGAAATTTCTAAAATAACAATGTGCAGTGATGATTATTTTCATTGTCAGCTCTTGCAAACTGAAATCTTCAATATCTACATGCTTCCTTCTGTCACCTCATTCGCCAACACAGCCTCATGTTTCACTCCTATGCTGACGACACCCAGCTCTACTTAAAACTCGATCCTGGAAGCCCTTCTGCCATGGTCCGGCTCTTGGCTTGCATTCAAGTCATTGAGGCCTGGATGTCTGCCAATTTTCAGTTGAACTCCTTCTAGTAGGATCTAAAACTCAACTTAAGAATCTCAGTATAGCTGCCCTGAACCTCGGAAACTGTCTGCTGCTGCTGTGCTGCCTTCCCTCGCAGTACAAAGCCTTGGCGTACTTTTTGACAGCAACCTCTTCTTTGATGCCCACATCTCCTCCGTGGTCAAATCTTCCTTCTACCATCTTTGAAACATCTCCAAAGTCCGTCCCTACCATTCCCTCCTGGATGCGGAGATACTTTGTCATGCATTTGTCTCCTTTCAACTTGACTACTGCAACTCCCTGTATGGTGGTCTCCTGGCACGCACCATAAACCAACTGCAGCTAGTTCAGAATGCCGCTGCCAGGATCCTTACCAGATGTAAAAAATGTGATCACATCACCCACTGTCTTGCCCAGCTTCATTGGCTGCGTGTGAAGTTCGGGATTACTTTCAAAACTTTCCTAATCACCTACAATGCCCTTCATCACACAGGTCCAGAGTACCTACTCAGCTTGCTGACCCATTATTTCCCTGCCCGCAAGCTGAGGTCCTCCGACTCTGGCCTGCTTTTTATTCCCAAGCAAAAGTGCACCACACTTGAACAATGCTCGTTTAGCTCCATGGCTCTGACTCTTTGGAACTCTTTGGAACAACAGCTTTGGTGCGTGATGCTCCTACTGTTGCTCGTTTTAAATCAGTTCTCAAAACCCACCTGTTCTCTCTTGCTTGCCATGCTCTTTAAGCCTGATATCTGCTATTAGCTGCTGTGTTGCTGCTACTATTTCATGTATTACACAACCATCATGTATTATGCACTGTTTTTCTTTTTGTTTTGATTTGTTCTTTTACTGTACAGCATGTATTATGCATTTCTCTGTATTTAAAGTATTATTGATTTCTTGTTACTGCATCATGTAAAATGCTTTGTGATGGTGGTCCACTATGAAAGGCGCTATATAAAATAAAATATTTTACGTTAGTGAACTAACTTTTTGAAGTTGAAATTACATATTGATGTGTAGATATCTCGGTTTTATTATATATGTGACACTAGATTTCCCTACACATTTAACGGATAATGATGTTATTATTTAACTATTAGATAAACGACTATGACAATCTAAGTCACTTATGTCAACATAGTGCCACCTATCCGTATTACACGACTAAGTAACATCGACGACTGTAGTAACTGGATAATTTCGTACGGTCCGTACAAATTAGTGGAACAAGTTGGGTTATATTTTTCTACTACCCCGAGTTCGTAGTCATTTATTCACATCAGTAAATCGATGTCTTAGAGTAAACTTTGAACAAAATTAAACTTTGTGAAAAATTTATATATAATACTCTAAAAAGACTATATATATATATATATATATATATATATATATATATATATATATATATATATATATATATATATATATATATATATATAAATTACAAAGTTACAAGAGGACGCTGCCACTTCAGGAATTCTTATTAAAAAAAATTGAAAAAAATCTGATCAAATGTGTTTCTTTTCTTTTTCTTTTTTTCTAATGATATTGCATTTGTTTTAGGCTTACAATTCCCTGGAATCATATCAACCAATTTTATGTTGTTAGGGTTATGCTGTGCTGGTACTGTGTGCCAACTGTACAACAGGCGTTACTACCACTGTCTTCAGGTTTTCATCTCTAGAGAATGTGAGGGGACACATCTTCTCCCTGTGTGGAAAAGAATACACCTACATAAACAGAAATAGATTTGTAGTATATGTTCAAATGTCAAAATTTTAAATTTATACAACATACATTACAATGTTCAGAATAGTATATCACGACATTCTCTTATGTAATATATTTTTAAATAAATGAAAATGTTCAAATTTGATATATTTAATATTTGAAATACATTATTTTACAGAATATATTTCAAAATATGTTACTCTTTCTGATACATTTTGATAATTATGTTTCCTCTTCCATGTGTGTAGACCCTTGCCGTCTACCCAGCTGTCTCGAAATCAGATTGAAGTAGACACAGATTGCTTGGAAGCCCGCTGGAGCTCTCAGTGATGGATGTAATGAGGGGAGAAAAATATTTCCTAAATGAGATAAGACCTTAGTGAAGATGCTCCCTCTCCCCTCCCTCTGGGTTTCTATCTGGGGTTTAGTACCCTTCCCCATTACTGCTAGTTGACAGTCATGATATTATTTACTTCATAAAGCAATTTCTCAGCTCTTTGGTGTCAGTAGTTATTAAGCTTAGCCAAAGTGGGGCTTGAGTTTTAACTTGTGTATTATTCATATACATGCCCTCTAACCACCCTCCCTATCCATGGCTACATATAATGCCATATCCTCAACGCACAGACTATAACACTGTCATTAAACAAAATGTGTAAAATAACAGAACATTTATTTAGAAATAATATGCTAACATATTTTTGTACAAGCCTTTTCTGGACCCACTTTTTTTTAAAGTAGTCTTTAAAAATGTTGGTTCTTGATGATTAATTAGTTAATGCAGACCAAGTCAGAACAACTGCCAATAAACAGAATTGAAATGATTACACTTTTTTTGGCCTCAATAGAGCCCAATTATGATCAAAATCCTCCCCCCATCAAATGGCTCAGCTAAAGTATTCAAACTGTATCACAAAGGGATTGTGGGGTTTCCTCTTGTCCTTTCTGGAGCATATTCAATAGCAGGCTCATTATAAAACTACTTTGCTTTGTCCAAAATGACATTGTTTATTCCACATCATCATTCAAAACCATTACATTTGTGGTTTGTGGCAACTCATTTTATAACTTAGCCACAGACAAGTTCCTTCCGGCTTAATTCTAATCAAACAATGACAAAATGGAAATGTGATTTTACACTTGATGTCTCTATAAACAGCCATAGACAATCAAATACTTCTAAGCAGGTAAACTGTTAGGTTTTATGAGTTATAAAGTAAGTGTGTGTTGATTTGGGAGTTTAATATAAATACATGGAACCTAGTTTTTAATGTAATGATTTTAAAAATGTTTGCCTCTCACAGCCACAAACTCTAAAAAGCACACTGCAATTTGGTAGAGGTGGATATTTACAATCCACATTATGGCATATGGTGCTAAATGGATTATGTGTTCCAAGGACATTGGGTAGATCACATCTCCCAATACATCACTCTTCATTGGGTTATACAGAATACACATATTTCTTAAAATTAACCATGGGCTTGTATTGTATCAGGTCATACATCATATGGGCATATTGTTAATGAAAGGTAAACCTTTCTAATTAAATGCTTTAGGAGGTTCAGTAAGAAGGACACTGATTTGACCTCTGACCAGGTCACAGGTTAAACCCTTGTTTAGGGATTACTTGTACCTATACAGACAGCCATCCACCTGCCCCTGCCCCCGTGTGTTTTGTCTGCAGGACAAGGTCTGTCTTCTTGAAATGTCAAAACTGAGGCTGTGTCTACTGGCGTGTCGGTGGGCCGCGACCGCCGGGTGAGAGGGAGACCACCGCCTCCGACCGCCGCCGCCGGGCCGATGGAGCCCGAACTGAGCGGCGGCGGCTCATTCTTAATAATTTTACCTCTCAATTTATTATTCAGTTTTTTTTTTGACAACCCTTTTAAGTATCCACTATATTTAATTATTGATGCATCTATATTTTTTAATTTGTTTTTAAATAAAGGATGGTGTATACAATATTATAACATTATATATTATATTATAACATTACTAGTAATAACACACTATTTTAATACAGTGATACAAAATATATAATTAACCCAATTATATAAGACAAATGTATCTATGGATGTTTTATAAATGGATCCTTAAACTAAAGCGAGACAGAGTTTGGAAGGATAAAATAAACTCATTTTAAATCAGTTCAAAAGTGGATTGCGAGTATTAATATAAACATGCCTAGTTCACAATAGTATAAACATACCAATTAATTGGTCTGCGACTATGTTGTTTTTGTGTGTTCAGTTTACTTATTGTTTATTTTAATTTCTCCGTGTCCAACTATTTTTACACTTCAATTTGTAGCACGGCATACAGTAATTATTTTCACTTGTGACTGCTGCTGTTTTTGTGTGTTGTCTTGCTAAGATTTGGTCTCAATAGACTAGTTGGTTGGCAGTTTTTAGTTGGTAACACGACTTTTTAACACAATTTGAGGTAGCTGAATCAAAAAATGGATGTTGCCAAGCTGTATTTGAAGTTTTATATTGTTTTATTGGCATTATCATTTTCCATGGTTGTTATTTAATTGTTAGGTTATGTATTTTATACCTTGGCAAGCAAACTCTCATAATTTATAGGCCATGATGAACACGAGCATTGATTTTCCATACTGTGGTTGGAGTTTAGCCTCTAATAGGACTTTAAAAACACAAAGACTTCCTTTGCTGTATTATTCAAACAGCTTTACTCTACTTAGTTTTTTTTCTTAATTTAAAACAACTCTAACATTTTCCGAAATTGTACAGCTATGGTTAGCATAACTTCATAATTTAATCTGTGGGGTGTTGGGTGTCTCTTACTAGTGTTATCTTGTGCAGTTTGGGTAAGAAAACCATACATTTAAGGTAAGTAGTTCTGGCTACCTACACTGCTATAAGTAAGTTAGATTAGTGAGAAAGTTTATTTATTTATATAGCGCCTTTCATACAACAGCATCTCAAAGCACTTTAGAAGTCAATAAAAACAAAAACAACAACAACAATAAAACATGAACATGAAAAATAGTAAAATAAATCAAAACACCAAAAAAATTAATATTAGTAGAGAAATAAAAAGAGAAGAACACTTACAACATTTTGTACCTCTGAAAAAGTGAGTTTTTAATCTTGAGATATCTCACACACAAAGTAATCACTTATTATGATTAACAAAAATGTATAGCCTACTCAGAAATTGTTATTAAACATAAACAAGTTATTTTTGTTATTTAAAATGTTTTAATTCCCATCGTCTTCTCGACGGCTCAGTGCCTGAAGACTGTGGAAGCATTGACTGCTCAATGGGTTTCATCTCTCCAGTTTCGTACAAAATTCGCAGTAGAATCGTCGTGTATCAATACTTAGTGTTTTCGTACAAATTCTGCAGTAGAATCAAATGTATTGATAAAAAAAAAATTATATATTATATATATATAAAAATATATATATATATATATATATATATATATATGGTGCACACCATATTATATAATAGAGTTACGTGGTGGCCAAATGTCAAATGTTTAGACGTTTAGGTTGTTTTTAAAAATGGCACATCAAATCCATACTCCATTGATGTCTTTTTTAATGCAGCTGGAACCTTTTCTTACCTTCTCTAATTACAGTTGCTTGTACTGGCTGTAGCCTGCCTTGTAGCTATTTTTCATAGAACAGAGCCAGTGACTTGGAGCGGGGGACCTTTCACTGGTCAATTATTCATTGATCTACTTGCTCCTGTAAGTGGGTCTTTTGGGAGTGACTACACTGAGAGTTCAATACTTTGATGCAGCCCTAGTTTGCAGACATTATGAGAGTTAATAAAACTCATTATCTTTCAGTCTTTCAGCTGCCTTATCACTGGGGACTGGTGCTAATTTGTTCCAACAACTGTTGTTTATACTTTAACAACAGTATACTGTAGTACCAAAACTAAGCAAGTAAATACATTGTGTAATTTGTGAAATTAACACATTTTCTGTAAACGTATACACATCTTGTCTTTCTGAATGTTGTGTTATTGATGTACTACATGTTCCTCTCTGGTGGCAGAACTATTTTATGTACAGTATAGTACAGTACAGAACCACTGAATTACTGTGTGTGAATTAAAATCCTGGATGTTAAGTGCCCATCTTATCAGGTGCCTGTAAACAGGAGAACACTCAAGAGACCTGTGAAAAATGTAAAGGTTTTTAATTGTTTATACTCTTAATAATTTACAGTTATCAGAACACAATCTTTCTGACAGCAACAAATACCTTTGATGAACGAACATTAAAAAGAATAATTACAGCTTTCACTCGGTTAATCAATGTGCATATTGAATTAACATAGAAACCAGTGAACCAGATATCAAGAATAAAATCAGTCCAGAGCCAAATAAGTAATTAGGTAAATGTGGGTGGAGAAAATAATAAAATCAATAGCGACTTTGACCCAAAGCTCTTGTAAGAGATCCATAAGTCCATAAAGACTCACCATGTTTAATTAGGGCACTGCTAAATACAAGATAAAGAGTTACAACCAGTATAAAAGTTACAGCAAACAATGAAAAATAGCAAGTACAGTATAGTTTATTCCACATGAACTATCATTTACAATGCACCTGTTGAAATTCCAAATAATTCACCTTCTTGAAAGATTAATTTGATTGTACTGTTATTGTGTCTAGAGGGAAGCCAAGTATTGTCGGGCAGGGCCAATCTGGTAATAAAGCGTGCGCAAAACAATGAAAGACGAAAAGGCTCTGCGTATCTTGTCCTGGGACTCTCGGACCATACTGGCTTCATTAGGATCCTCAAGTTATTGGCTTACTGGTATAAACAGAACTAGAGCACTGTCAGTCTAGTCTTTATTTCTTACAGAGTGTGTCTTTATTTCCATAAGCCTGCTCATACTGTGTATATGATTAATGGTACTAAAGCAACAGCAAGCTCTGCATGGATGGATTAAATCCTATGCTGATAGTCTCCATTGAGTTTGGTTATAAATGCAGGAGTACTGTGCTGAAATAAAAATTGGAATGATATATTGTATGTTGTTTATTATATTCTTAATTTGGTTTACAGCTAATCAAGACTGTCCAGAAAAAGAGTTGACTTCTTAGTATTAATAAATAGAAATTCATTACTAATTCTAACTTTAATTTTATATTGTTAACCCATTAACCCCAAAGGATACAACTATTGGTAATGCACCCAAATCCATTTGAACTCCATAGGATTGCATAGGAGTAACATCTGAGGCACAAATGTTTTGTTGTTATTATATATGATCTTTGTAATCTGAAAGGCAATGTAAACAAAATGGACGCTGATTTGTCACCACTGGAATAACAGGTAATGACTGGAACTCATGGCAATTTACGGCCATCATTTTAAAGTGTAACTCAGTTATTTATTGTTCTTAACACACCTTTCATGGGTGAATTTTATAAATAGATGTAATTTAACAACATTTTAGAAGCAAAGGTATCATGCTGAATTACATCATATTTTGGAGAAAATAATGAACATTTTTCTTTTTTCTCTTTTTTTTTTAATTCTGTTGTGTTTGTGTTTATTGGTAGGTTAATATGTACTGTACATTCTTTGCTACACTCCTAAGGGATTAATACATTAATACCTTGATAGACTATCTGGAGGATAAATAAACACTTACTGCACGCATTTACCTAACATAACTGTGTTTCTGATGTACTTTCAGTGTATGCAGGGGCAACAGGAGAGTGTGTATAATTCAGGCAACAAGAACATATTGAGATTGACCTGCATAAATTGTTACCTTAAGCCCATTTTTTCTTTATACTATAATATAAAAAACGTTATCCTTTTGCTTTGCTGTCTGGATTGATTTGTATCTCCAAGACCCATAGATTGTGACATAGATCTCCCCCCATTGGTGAATAAGTATACTGGCTGGTTAAACTTCCTTGTTCTTCAGTATTCATTTATTATTATTCACAGTTTCTGAGCTGACATATGTCTGGGAATTCACTCGCAATGGTATTCAGCTTCATTACAGTGACACCTATGAGGAATGTCTCTGTTGTTTTTAAACAGTTGAACCATGCGGTTGGAAAAAAAATAGAAACACCTGCGATGATACCCTTAATAAGGTTCTCCTGTGAGGCTATTCCTTGAAAAATTTAGAAACACTAAAACAAATCTAATATATTCAATGACACAAACATTTGTGATTAGAAGTCTTTTTCAGTGTCTTCAATTGTTTCTTGCAAAGCATCAGTAACTTAGATAAGCAGCTTCCAAACGAGTTTATTTGAATACATGCCAAGAATACCATTCCATTTTCCAAATGTATTTATGGATAATGTCAATCATTTTATATACTATGATATAGTTGTATTATTTAATTACTGAAGTACTTAAATAAACATCGAATACAGTACATAAGCCTACCTAGCTGATACAAAATAAATACTGATGTCCTTTGTTTAGATTTTGGTTAGTTCCAGTTTGCTGTACATGTAAAGAATACAATAACAACACTTTAAGAAAAGTCACTGGTATAATGCATACTTATTTAATGTCTTGTCTTTTGTTTAATAGCAGGGAAATAGCCAACAACTAGTGGGTGTTGTCCATTGTAATTAAATAACTCAATTAAGACCACCACTGGCACACCATCAACACAGCTATGTAACATCATGTCTTGATTGGCTGAGAAGGCACCTTCCATATTCTATTGTTCAGAAGGTGAATACCAAAGCTGACTACACAAGTTGCATAACATTAACATTAGGCACCTTTGTTTTCTATGCCTGTCTTTGCATACAGCAATAGCCAATCGACTTTAATTGCTCTAAGCAGCCAGTATTTACCGTGATTACCCTGCTTAGTGGTCAGCGTTGTGGGGGTCTTTATTTTGCCAAATAGTCTAAGCACTTAGCAGATCTTTTCAACAAAGTACTGTAACTGCACTGTAAAGCCTTGAACCCACTGAGCTATTGTGCTGCTGAGTTAGTGGAGCATTCCTGCTGAACAGCTCCACAACCCTTTTAAAAAAATCAGGATCAGAGGTGTTTAGAGGTTACAGTAAATAGATGATTAACAAAACAAAGAATGTAGTTTACTTTCCAGGTTGTTTTAAACTCAGAGCTAACACTTTGTTAAAATAGAATACAGTGGATTTGTTGTCATAGATGATCACAGTATCCATCTGACATGGAGACTTAGCTTGGACATTTTTCATGTTCAGTTAATTGTGCCAGGATTAGGTATATTGGTAACTATACAACCTTTCTTACATGTTTGAGTATACTTCATAGAGCTAATTAACACCAAAACAGTACAAAAAACCCCACATCTAATATCAAATAACAATGAATGTAATTAAGGACTCTTAAAGGTGAAAAAAAAGTCAAATTACAGATTGGAGTAAATGTTAATATATTAGAAACCATGTAATTATAACCAGATGCTTACCAGAGCCACCATTCCATTTTCCAAATATCCCCTCCATCAAGTTATTGCTAACTGAGTGTAGAAATCTGTAGGATGTGCTAAATATAAGATGTTAGCTCTCAAGCAAGTTACTAATGAAAAAAATAGCAACAAAAAATGGGAAAGCCTTTATATTCCCCAAAAATGAACATATAAATGGAACCTTTTTTATTTACCTTCAAAGCTTTTTCTTTTGTTGTTTTTTAAGATTATCTTCTAGCCTTAACAACTGTTTAAAAAGATATCTAGGAAACAGGCATTCATTTTGTAAATGTGTTTTTCAGTACAAGCTGTATCCCATCTGTCATCCGTGCTATAATGTGTCATTATTTAGAAGCAATATAACCTGCATGGAATTGACACCGCTATTGATATGTATGTGGTGCACATCAGTATGGTCGTAAATCCATTTACTAATTAAACACTTTTGGAAATAAAACTTTTTGAAATACAATAGGTTTTGACAGGCATCATTACTTTGTAGAATCAGGCAGATGTATAGGATGTTTTGCAAATTAACTGGCTTAATCAAATACATCTGATTTAACTGGATCGAACATGGTATGTGTTTCTAGTTTCAGAATAATAATAATACTATTTTTGTAACAAACTCAAATCTCAGTCAATTAAATTACAGTTCCAACCTTGTGTCACTGATGCATGGGTTCGGCAAAAAAAAAAAAAGAGCAGTTCAGTGAACTTACGGTCTCCCCCTTTGTTATAGTTCGGTTCGGGGAATAAAGTAACAAAAAAAAGAATCTTACTTATCTGAAAATAAACATATGGTATATAAGCGTGTTATAATTCATGTTTGGCACCTACCAGTCTGGAGTCGAAAATTCAGCTTTTGTGTGCATTCGGTTTATGGCAACAGTTTATATATATATAGGTAGATATAATATATATATATATTATTATATATATATATCCATTGACATAACTGTATTATATATATATAGATATATATATATATATAGTATATATATATATATATATATATATATCTCAAACCTGTTTTCCTGACAAATTGCATTACGTTCATAAGCTTTGTAAGCACTCTTTTGATTTCCCTTAAAAGTTCAATCAACAGACACTTCACAGACAGTTCAACCCAGACAAAGTTTTATGACTGGTTCCTGTAATAGCAATAGGTTTTGATTTGTTTAACAGTAACAACGACTCCTCTGAGGTATGTGTACTATTTCTTTGAGTCCTCCTGACTAGCCAAGGACATTGAGTGTGTAGATATGGTCTTCAGTGGTACACCTACTTAGGACTCATCATTCTGGTTTCAGTTTCAGTGGCATATTTAATAGTTAAGAAATAAATAACCTATGAATAGTGCAGGGGCTTAGCTGTCTGGTAGTGCTGTCTGGCCTATTGATCGCAGGTTTGAGTTCCAATACATGACAAAATAAAGTTTAAAAAATATCACACGCCTCTCTCATAATAAAAAAATGTGGAATATATTTCTTGAATATATTACTAAATATACTTATTTTATTTCAAAAGTAAATTAAATGAACAAAGGTAAACAAATAATTGGTTAGTTCTGTACTATATTAAATGTATTGGTACAGAAATATTTTAGTTTGATTTTGTATTACATCTGTATGATATTTGTTTTAAAATGGCTCTTTTGTCATCATTTTCAATCTACTGTCCTCAAGGGTCTGCTGGTTGCCTCAGTCAAGTTTGTAATGGACAGCTATCACTTCCCCAAACCACCATCACAACTCACGCTAATTGGCACCTTTGCAGGCAGTCTTGCTGGTAAGCCAGGTACTGGAGGGTATGGAGAGTTTACGGACCACTCTGTCCCACATAGGGTGGTCCCTCCATAGCTCTGGTGGGTCAGTTTGTGGGGAAGCTTGTCCTGCTGCTGCCCATACTGCACCTGCTCTGAGGATAACAAGAGGAACAGCCCATCTGGAGCCTTCAGTGACGAGGTATATAACTGTAATGATTGGTAAAAACTAGATTTAAAATGTAGCAGCTGCAATCAGCTTAAATTAGGTTCCTTCTTAGAAATAGAGTATGGTTCACTACTCTGTCGTGCCTGTCACCAGTGGAGACCGCAACTTGCCTCAAGTGTCAAGAGCGATGTGTATTGGTGGTCTCAACTTAGCTCCCAGTAGTAATGAGTCTGCATCACAAAAGCACCGTGCAATTGAATACTTTTGATAGTCTAGGGAATATTAGGGTATGTTCAGGTACAGTCTTGAAATGCACTGAAACTGTAGATAGTGCCATTGTCCCCTTTCTTAAGCACTGGATGGACAACATTTTTAAATAAATAAATACATGCAAACAATAATATTGATTCAATTTAAATACAGGGAAGTGTAATTATCATTATTGTAGTTACCATTTTCTAATACTACATGCACTTAGCATGTCACTCCATATAAACATGGATTTAATAATGGATTTCCCCAATCATATCAGGCTAGCTACAATGTAGTTACAGTAATGTACCTGTGTCCATAAATACAGAATTGATACATTAAACAATCAATAAATACTTAAACAAAACTGAAAGATTGAATGTATTATACAGCATACAACTATATTGTTTCATGTTTTATGGATTAAAAAAATGATGTGACTATGTGACAAGGCAGAGGTTGGACACATTCCTGCCTTAAATACAGATTTAATTTTAACAGAAGGCTTACATGTGAAACAAAAACCTAAGGTTTGTCAACAATATTCCACTCTGTTGATTGTGCTAATAATGACCAAGTGCTTAAGTATATCTGTAAGCACTTTACAGCCTCGTAAACTTGGCAGAGTCAGCTGTTATCTGTGTAATATAAAGACTGGATAGTACTTAAAATGTTGATAAGCTAACATTTTTGATATGTGAAGTAATTTATAAATTAATCATAGGTTACCTAAATGCAGAATAGTGATGCAACATGCTTATTTTAAACTGTGACTCACCATCTCAAAGCAGACACAGAATTGTGAACAATTAGCAGACTCCTGAATACTAGAAAAGCAGGTAGAGGCTACAGTTTACAAGGCACAATGAGGTCCTGGAAAGGGATTCTGATATAATATCTCTCCATATTGGTATTATTTCTCTGTCAAATGTGTTGTCAGCATAATATTTCATAATATAATATATACAGTGCAGGGTGTGTGTTCACTGGAGCATTCCTCAAAATAAAGTACCAAGTGGTTGTTAAAAACAAGCAGATGTTCTGTCATGTACATATGCAAAAACATCACCTTGGTTATCGATTGATATCTTCTTAACTGTGATAAACAGAACAAACAAAGGCGTGATGTTTTTAACACAGAACCACTGTGAAAGCCACATTGTGCACAATGAATACATTTTTGTTTTATATAAACGTGGGATACAAACAAGAAGCTTTCTGGATTTGCTTTACAGCACACATTTTAGATTTCCACTATACTTCCCAGATACATCACTTCCCAGTATAACTACAGTATATAATTTAATTAAGTTAAAATAAAATTATAATGTTTTTTCCAAAAGTCTAACGACTCTCCACTGTCTGAATTCAATAACAAGAAATGTGCATTTTTTTTTTTTTTTACTTTGTTTATTTTATTATGTATTGCATTGATTAAAAGTGTTCATCATTAGAAAATATGTTAAATGTGTAATCTACTATACTGTGCATTATATAATAAAAAAAAACATGAGGGAAAGATTCTATAAGCTGTTCTGTAGGCAATATTTTCTCTATTATACTTTACTTGTATATGTTGGAGCTTTCTTATGGGTAAAC
Source organism: Polyodon spathula (assembly GCF_017654505.1). Taxonomy (NCBI): domain Eukaryota; kingdom Metazoa; phylum Chordata; class Actinopteri; order Acipenseriformes; family Polyodontidae; genus Polyodon; species Polyodon spathula. The sequence goes on along the minus strand of NC_054537.1, from coordinate 24,705,263 downwards.
ATTCTAATCCTATGCTTTATTTCTCCAAATGATACAAAGTGGGGTAAAATCAATTGAAATATAAAATGTGAGCGTTATTCGATTTAATTCAAATGTTCTGTGTTAAAATATACAAGGCAAAGGTGGTGTATTAATTAATGCACCTCCCCCTCCATTGGTTCTTTTATTATTATTATTATTATTTTTTTAATTTATTTTTTGCTATGCATGAGTGCCCCCTTGTGGGATTTAACAACTCCTACAACATGTATGGCAAGTAGAGGCTACAGCAGCTATTTGAACTGTATTGTCGGGGGCCAAATTGTCACAGGGACATATTGTCAGGAGGACGTATTGTCATAGGGACAATTTTTTTAGCAATAAGGTGTTATACTGTTTAAAATAAAACATTAATTTTAATGTTTGTATTTCTTGCATACCCCCTACGTCCATTACATGTACCTCCAGGGTATGAGGACCCAGGGACTGCATTTTTATCAAAAGGGCAATGTAAATGAATTTACATAAGATCATTCAATGCTGTTTTACTTAATTTGTGTCTGTAGTGCAAAGCACATAAACGAAAATACACTCAGTTTCTGCAGTCCTTGCATCTGAATACATTTTTTCTTCATACTTGTTCTCTTTTTGTTCTTTGTTGTCATGTCTGTCCACCTGAAACCAAAAAAAAACCCATAAACTATTATTGCTATTCAAGATGGTTTAACCTTAGCAACTAATAGGCAAATGCTGTCACCATCAAATGTATTTTCTGCATAGCTGCCAAACTCCTGTAGAAATTCTTTGAAACAAAATTGCTTTAAAGAATGTTTTTGGTCTTAGTCTTACTATTAAAGCCCCAAATAAATAAGGCCTTTTGCATAAGTCTTAATTGGAGCCTGGTCTTAATTTAAGTCAATTTTGTAAGCCTCCCTCACCAGATCTAATGAAGCCAAGATGGCGGCACATACGATTGTCAGAGGAGATATACTAACATTGGTGCAAATGTTAAAATATGATGGAGCCTGTGACGAATATAGTAAGCCACAGCATCCTTGCAATAATTCAGGTTTGTGTGGAAGTTTGGTTTTATGCCACTGGGAGTTTTTTTTTTATGTAGTGGTTGACTTTGCAGTGATTCACAAATCATCAGCAAACAGGATTGTCCACCGCATATCATTATCGCTAAAAGAAAACTGAGCCAGTTTATTCAGTTTCCAACACCCGTACAAACTCTGAAACTTAAAGGAAATTGCTAGGTTTCGAAATGATTAGTGGGTAAGCATGAAACAACAAGTTGTAGCAGTTTGTGTGCATTGTTTTATTCACCGTTTGCTCACCCGTTGACACTCTGTGGCCACCGAACTGTCGTTAAGCTCACCGATGAGCCACCAGACTCGCCGGGCTAGAAAACTGGTGAGATTCACCAAAACAACACGGACGCCGTCATGAAAACTGTCAATGCAGAGCGTGGGGAGACCAAATTAAACATTTTAGCTGACTCTGATGGCACATCGTTTAAGAAGTGGTAAATAATTCAAGTCCTGCCAAATCCTATTCATTTATGAACTTTCCCCTTCCATTTAAGCAGTCAAATCCAAAAGCAAAGACATTTTAATTTAAGTTGGAGTTTGGAAAGATGACTATTTTTATTATCTAACCTTGGCATTTAATGTCATAGCAATTAAGCCATAAAAAACTTACTGCTTAGCATAATAAGAAATGCAATAAAAGAAAAACACGTCAAAATGTTTGTATGAATTTACTATTACATTTTATTTAGCATGTTACTGTCTGCACAAAAAACAATTAAAGAGTTTTTAATGGAAGAAGTTTGTAAGCATCTGTAGCAACCACTCTTATACTAAGAGGAAGTCGTACTGGAGTTCTCTCCTCTTATTACAGTGTAGCGTAAGCCACTGCCACCACATTCTGCCAGTGAGATCTGGCTAGGCAAGAGGTGGAGGGGTTGCCTTAAGTTCAGCAGGGCTAGGATGCATGATAACAGGTTCAGCGGGGCTAGGGTGCGTTGCAGATGCCGTTCTCCCTCGTCTGTAAACCCACCAAGTACTGGGTACACTCTCTCATTCTCCCCTCGCCGGTCACCCACGACAGTCAGATTGTCTCTGTCCAGGTTGATGCCGCACTGGTTCCTCCATCTGTCTCTCCGATTAGGGGAATACTGAACCCTGTCAGTACAGGATCCTTGAAAGGCAACAAAAAAGTTACTGACATGATTATAATGCAAGACCCGCACTTGTCCATCTGCCCCCATTAGTTGATACAACTCGTATGATAGTCTTGCTTGAATTGTGTATGGGCCCAGTGTGCATCTGGAATTTTGCACACTTGCCCCTCTTCCTACCAGTACTCTATACCCAAACTTTATTGCCTTTCCTATAAGATTAAGCATTTACTTGCAAGTCAAAAAAACCTTCTGTCTCCCTGAAGCTGTCTCTTGATTCTTTTGCACAGCGATATGTACGAAACTTAATCTCCCTGCTAAGTCTCGTACATATTGGGGGGCAGAATCATACTCATCAGTGGGTTCTAATCAGGTGGTTGGCAGTAGGTTTGTAAAGCTATAGATTGACTTCATTATTTTTAATACGGGCGGTGCACAATTACCTGAGCGTCGGCTAGGGCGTCCTTGGCTCTGTGCACACCAGCAACCCCTGTAAGCTGGCAGAGCACCTGCAGGCCTGCATGTAAGTTGCCCAGAGCTGCTTGGTCCTCTGACACTATAGCTCTGTGGCTGCATGGAGGACCTGCAGAGTGAAAAGAAGCTGACAGCACACATTTCGAAGAACACCTGTGTCTCTCGTGAGTCAACGCAGGGGTGGCAGTGGTGAACCGGGTTGAAATAAAAAATAATTGGGCTTTCCAAGATGGGGAGAAAATGAGAAAAAAAAAGAAATTAAACCATAAATCTGTCTGTAATCATGTCTGTATATAGGACAACATATTAACACATGGTCTCTGCTAAAAACAAATTACTACTACTACAACTACTACTACTAATAATAATAATAATAATAATAATAATAATAAATAATAATAATAATAATAATAATAATGTAATAAGGGATGCAGTCAAGTTTAGAAAGGCTGGAGTTTAAGGGTGAAAATAAGTACGTAACAGATATTACAGAAATCATTTTTTTTATTCTCCATTAAGTTCCCTGACAATACCTTATTTCTGAATTCACCTCAAATGCTGTAGCATTAACTACCATCTCCTTAGATATTTTATACATTGACAGCTGCGCTGGAAAATATACACATTTACTGATTTTACACATTAACCATAACATATATATACAATGCCGATACAAAGTCTACACCCCCTTTCAAAATTTTCACCTTTTGTTGCCTTATAGCCTGGAATTAAAATGCTTAAAATATTGTTGTTTTTTTTTTTCATTTCTCTACACATCCTACCTCACAACTTCCAAATGAAAAAAATATTCTAGAAATTTGTACAACATTAATTAAAAATAAAAATTGAAATAAATAAGTGCCCACCCCCCTTGTAATAGCAATCCTAAATTAGCTCAGGTGTAACCAATCTCCTTCAAAATCACACACCAAGTTAAGTGGCCTCCACCTGTGTTAAATTCAAATGATTCAAATGATTTCAGGATAAATTCAGCAGTTCTTGTAGGTTCCCTCTGCTGGGTAGTGCATTTCAAAGCAAAGACTCAACCATGAGCACAAAGGCGCTTTCAAAAGAACTCTGAGACACAGTTGTTGAAAGCCACAGATCAGGGGATGGGTATAAAAAAATATCAAAGGCCTTGAATATCCCTTGGAGCATGGTCAAGATGATTATTAAGAAGTGGAAGGTGTATGGCACCACCAAGACCCTGCGTAGATCAGGCCATCCCTCCAAACTGGACGCCCGAGCAAGAAGGAGACTGATCAGAGAGGCTACCAAGAGGCCAATGGCAACTTTGCAAGAATTACAGGCTTTGATGACCAAGACTGGTGAAATGGCGCATGTGACAACAAATTTCCCCATCATTGCATGTTGGATATCAATTGTGCAAACAAATATTCACATTGGGTGTTTTTCTTTGTGCATTTCAATTATTTTGATAAATCAATTTTTATACAATTTATCTGTTAAAAATGTAACTTACCTTATTATGTTATTAATGTCATTATAACCATGCCTGAACCTTTACAGAATGCAGTACACTAAGTAAACGATTAGTTTACAAAAACAAACAAAAAAAAGCCTCTGCCATTCAGTCATTCAAAACTGTAAAAGCAGAACGTGCACATATTCATGATTTAAACCACTAGGTGGAGCTAAATACTGCTTTTCTGTTTATTTTGTCACCGATGCAACAATTCCAAATTGTGAAGTAATGCGTCAATGTCAAAAAGGAAACCTCTTTATAAGCAGCAAACATTTGTCAAAATGTCTGTATATGGATAATGCATTTGGGAATCACTGCTTTCGAAAAGTTGTTTAGGTAAATGTTTTGATAAATTCATCTGCAGAGTAACATTTACAGTATAAAGCACATATCGAACTATCTCTTATAAAGGCTAATAATGGCAGTAATACAGTAAAGTGTAGTAAAGAAAACGTGTGTGGTATGTGTATGCTATGCTATGCTCTCTTGACAGCACTAAGCTTCAACTAAACAAGGCCAGAAGGAAACAAGCACCTCAGGAACTGGCTTCCCATGCAAGGATGTACATTCCAAAATACAGCCAAAATAATAAACACCAATGAAACGTTTCATCACAATTTCATAAGCGATTGTTCAGATATATGCAAAAAAAGGATGGGTGAACAGACAGATAGACTTCTCCATACAACCCTAGAATCTGATACTGTCAATAACTTAATACCAGGGTTTATGACAAATGGATAAGAGATTAAATGTGGAATACATAGGTAATAAAGTTGAACAGACAAACAGATTCCTAGAATTATTAGGCCATAGAACAAACAACACATATTATTGTATCGTTCTGAGTATCTTTGGGATATGACACACTGAACATTCATACCAGGAACTGCAATTTGTAAGGCAGCCAGAGTAAATAGGATATTTTCCAAATACCATAGTATCGAGTACAAGTGCCAGAACACTTCCCAGTACAATTTCCTACACTCAGCAAACCTTGACACTTTCTATAATATTTGCAATACAGAAACACAGTACTTCAACAATCCCTTAAAACATGTAATACCAAGCAATAAATAATCTGCATCCAACATAACCCAATACATTTTTGTAGACCAAACCCAATACCATGAATGTACAGTACGTATGACCGATTGCCTCCACTATAACCCACGTGGGGGACAATTAACCTCTTCTGTGTGTGCACATGTCTTCAGACATGGTTCAGCGCAAGAAAACAATTGATTTTGCAAACAAATATGGTGGGGTGTATACAATTTGTATAAAAGGTCTTCCTTGATATTTTTTATTTATTTTTTCTTAAAGATAATTACACAGCTAAAGCTAAATGTTTGTTTTTCATAACCTTGACACACAATTTGAATAATATAGAGTGCCAGTATTTACACCAACCGCTGTTTGTATCATTTGAACAGACACAGGTATATGCTCCCAGGCTATCCAGTGGTTTAATTTTTTTTTTATTTTTATACCATGGGGCGCATTGCCAAATAACCCTGCTGTGTCTCAAAAGCTATTGAACCAAAAGATGGAATGGAGAGTTCTGTGGAGGATTAAAGGAAGGGTTAAACTAGAGTTCACAAAGTGCTTTTTATGTGGCAAATGCCAATCATACCTTAACTAACCAGCCTGCATGGTGCTAAACACATCAGCCCATGAGATAGTCACAGTGGAACCAGATTTCTGAGCTTGTGTATGCAAAGAAGGAACTGCTCTGTCATTACTTTAGATGAGTCCAACTGCACTATAGGTTATGACATTAAAATACAAAATAAATTCAAAAATGAAAAATGTTGGCAGTTACAGGCCTCTTTTTAAATAATACAAAAAAAAATGACATTCCCATTTATTATGTTATGTTTCATTTACCTGGTTATTATACCTTTCAATTCTGCAATTATTCTCTTAATTAAAAAAACAAACAAACAAAAAAAAAAACATGTTTAGCAAAATGTTTTCTTACTTAATTACACAACCTGTGCCAAATAGAGATTATAGCCTATACATGGGTTAATAAATAAATGTAAGCTGTGACACAGTAATTTAATTCAATAGCCTTTCACATCTGGAGGCCCAGGTTCAGTTACAAATTACATTAGTTTGGGTGTCTTATCTTTGTCCTTAGTGGACATTAAAAAACTGACCTGCTCCCTCACTTATACAAAGAGGGTAAGTAATTCACGATACAACTGAATATGCTGTCTATGATCTGTGGCTAATACTAGCACCTTTCATGACAAATTTATCACAAAAATGTGAACAGTATGTTCAGTAAGTGTCATCCCTCAATACAAACTAACATAGAGTAATCTGGCTATAAAATGAATTTTATGTTCACAAGTCAAGGGTTAACAAGCAAAATGATGATAATGGAAATGATGATAATGGCTTGATCCACTACAGGTTACACACTGATGACACAAGGTACTGTACAAAGGTAATAATACTTTTTTGTAACCCAAGTATGCGTGTGTAGTTTATCTCAATCCTCCTGCTGTCAGTTGAAGCCCCCCCCCCCCTCCCCCAACACATTTCTTTACTAGATCTCAATCTCCTCAGACTCACTGTACATACTTCATGGGCACTTCATTGCTACCAGTATAATCAACGTTCACTGTGGAACTTCCCTCACGTGTCATTTTATTCACCATTTTATCAAATGTTCTTCAAATCCCTAAATGCAAATGGCTCATTATGGTGATGTGGGGCACTGAGAGGTATGCATGTCAAATTTTTGTAATGTTATATATCATGATGGGACTCTGGTGGAAACTTTAATGAGACTGCATCCCATTCTTTATCCATAAAGATGGAATGGAATAAAGGAGAGTACTGTAAATTCCTGGTACACTAAATATCAATAGCATTGTAAACTGCAGAGACCTGTCATTTTCATTAAATATTATCAGTAATTGGTAAAAAATATTTAAAAGAGAAAGAAACTCTGTCTGAAGTGGTGGCATCCTAATATATCTGAAATCATGTGTAGGTGGACAGAAGCCCACCAGGCTAACTGTTTAAAATAAATCATGACGTATTGGTTAAAAACACAAATTGAAACATAAATCCTTACATGTGAGCATTTTTTAAACTGTCACAATAATGATGCAAAGATTTCTAAAAACATTTTGCAGCTTCAATCATAAGACTCATATTCTGTAGAAGTTCATATTGTGTATCACCCCACTTTCCTTGTCAGGATATGAATACTTTTGAATTAGCATTTTTGGAGTTTTGCAAAAGAAATTGCTGAAATAAACAATTGTACACTATTTCTTGTAACTTTATTTCCTCATCCACAAAAAAAGTAATAAAAGCCATTATATTTCTCTGAACGCAGGCAGAGACGGTATAGCAGCAGGGGCAGGGGGCGTGTCCGTGGCCCCTGTGTGTGTGTGTGTGTGTGTGCCTTTACTTTACAGCAAGACCTTACAATATGTAACACGTTAAAATATAAATATTTCCCAGGAGTAAAGAATACGTTGTGTAGGTTGTGTAGAATAAATAGTACATAATGTTGACATTTTATTTATATATTTACTTTTTTTTTTCATTCCTTGCCATTGTCGTTTCTTCACAGTGGCCATAGACACGAGGTTTACTTGTGCCTTTTTGTAGCTGAACAAGCAAACGAAAACTGAAATTTAACTTTAAACACTTCAAATAAAACAAACGTGGAAATGGCTTTGTAAAATGAAGGGAAGAGAACTCACCGTTTTGGTTCTCAATTATTACATTCCACATAACAGAAAGTCGCAACAAAAAATATATAATATCTATATAAGAGTCACTACACAACATTTCCAACAAGTTGAGCACTGTTTAAGCAAGGCATTTCAGAATCGCGTGCGTGCCTCTTTTCTGCCCCATACGATTCTGACTCGCTCTAAAACGCTTTTTTGACCCATAAAGATCACTATGCTTGCAAGCACATAATCTGGTTTGTTTACTTTTTGCTGTCTAAAAAGACCTGTGTGTGTGTTATATATATATATATATATATATATATATATATATATATATATATATATATATATATATATATATATATATATATATACACACACACACACACACACACACACACACACACACAGTGCCTATAGAAAGTCTACACCCCTTGAACTTTTTTCACATTTTGTTTGTCAGTGCCTCAGAGTTTCATGCATTTAAATGAGGATTTTTTTTTCCCACTTATATACACAACATACTCAACACTGTTAAGGGGGGAAAATGTTTTATTGAGACAACAGCATGGGGCACGACCACCGTGATGGCGTAAGGAGACTCAGATACTAAAATGCTGCAGTTCAAGCCCCTCACATGCATTTATTTACAATTACCCGCACCACACCGCACCTTCATCCTCACTATTCTAAACTAACACCAGTGATCACACTAGTGGCTAATTAATAATGTAATCGTTTATTCAATTTTCAGCTCCAGGCAGTGTATATTCAGGAAGAGAAATAATAATAATAATAATAATAATAATAATAATAATAATAATAATAATAATAATAATAATAATCAAATTGCTTTCAATATGCATATAAAAAACAACAACACTAAAAAAGTCATGTTTGTTACAAAATCTTCCTAGCAAATTTCTTACAATGTTTATCAAGTCGAATGGCACTGTTTAGGAACTTCACAATGGAACATACCTGACATATGAAACGTTTCACTCTGAAGTGAAATTTGACAATTTTTATATAAAAGGAAAACTAGTCAATAATAGCTCAAAGGTGTGCACAACAAGTGTGTCATTATATTTATAACATTTAAAAAAAGCTTCTTTTTTTTTCCTTTCAAACAAGGGTACAAGTGCTCCAGCTATTTCCCTACCTACAGTCACACCACACAGGTTTGATGTAAAAAAGCTTTCCTTTTGAAAAAAAAGCAGGAAATACTGGAAAATGGATAGCCTTCTTTTTTGCATTTATTTTTAGGGTACAGCCATTAAAAAAACAAAAAAAAAAAAAAAAAAACAAAACCTTGATATCACACTATCGCCCAGGCTTTATAAACTATATAATAGCTAGACAGCTAGCTAGCTAGCTAGATAGATAGTTTAACAGATATTACAATTAGTATTAGTATTTTTTTTTTTTCTAATACCGTTTATTCCTTAGAATCATTCCCCAGGAACAATTATTAAACAGGGATAAAACAAAAAACAAAAAACAAAAAACAAGACAGCTCTAAAGATGTATCATTATGCTGTCCTACAAGGACACCAAATATTTGATGTTACTGGGGTTTTGCCTCAGATATAGAACATGTTTAATCATCATTAATTTTTAAAAACATGAATAGAAATACTACCATTTCAACCACGTTTAATTTTTCCGAATTACACATTGTACAGAACCTTCCTCAGCATCATCTTTCTAAATGGCCAGTTCGTACAGTCAATCACATCGCGGGTCAGCGAGGGTCTCAGCTATTTATCTACACGTGACAGGGAGAGGGGGGAGAGGGGCGAACATATGCAGCAGAGAAAGCCTCTTGGAAGTTGTAGTGTAATTGGGAAAGAACGTAGCTTCTTAACAAATAAATCGAATAATGATATGTTGCGTATATCGTCTATTTTATCAATATAAATATACATTGATGAGACAGTATATTATTTAACATATATGTTGATTGATGAGTTATTTTTTATTTATTTATTTTTGCATCTCGGAGAACGCAGCGGAGATTGTTGAAAATTGATGGCGCACCTCTGCACTACAAACCCCATAATGCACCAGTATTTCTACCCACTCTATCATTTGCTATCTGCAGTTTCATTGACTGAATTGCCGGTCCGGGGAAGACAGGCAGCGGGCTGGCTTGTATGCTGCGTGAGTATTGATGTTTGATAGTAAATTAAGTTTGGCTTTTTATCTTTTTATTTATTTATTTATTTTTCGTAATTGGGGAAAAAACTTGAACATTTATTTTTTATATCGGCTGTCAAGATTAAAATGCTTCTAAGTTATTTTATGACCCACAACAGAGTGACTGGTCATCTTAACGACTGTCAGGTAGGTTCCTTTACTTTCTGTAAGTTTAATGTGTATTCATTTGACTGTCATGGTTGACTGATGTTCAGTACTGCTGGGTTTGTGTGTTTTGCGAAATCAGGTGACCACACCTATGGCATTAATTTTAGAATACATTATCTTTTTAACATTAAAGTAGACTGCCATGCAGAATGCACCGCACTTTTATTTTAAGACACTACTATATATTAAAAAAAAAAAAAAAAAAAAAAAAAAGATCCTGTCCGATTAAAAAAAAATAAAAGTAATTTGAATATGTATGTGGGTTGCTTTATGTTTTTGCTTCAGGGATCCGGCGTCAGGGACATAAGCAGAAGAGAAGCAATAATCATTCAAAGGACGTGCGCTGGCAAGTAACAGAGAGCTGTCAATTGGCCCGATAAGCTAAAAAGACATGACATGCTTATTCATTCTTCCCACGGAGTTAGCCAGTTTAACTACTGTGCTAACGAACGTTTTATTTGGCAGTGAACTAATATCTTTTATTTTCTGCGGAACCAGTTCAAGGTTTGGAGGGACATCATGGAACAAATTGTTAAATATTATCGACCCGTGAGAAGAAAGAGGACGTGATCAAATCCCTTTACTTTTCTGTAAGAGGCACAGTTCTGTACAACTGCCAAATCCAATTAAAATAAGAACAGAAGACGCTAATTGAAAACAATACATGTTTGAAAAGTACACTTGGGAATTCACCTGCAAACAGAAATGCAGCAAAAGCATGTCAACACCGAGTTTCACATTTTTGTGGAGAATTGACGGGATCGAGTCATTTTAAATCCTTTTAAACAATCCCTTAATTTGGTGATTTTTTTCCCCACACTGATTTCATAAAACAAACTATTTCTTTATTTCTGTTATACAATTTCTATGAATTCTTCATAATGGCTTCAGTAGAAATCGAAGACCCTAGCATTGACTTACCAAAAGATCCTCATGATTATAACTTGGAGGAACAGAACCTCAAAAAACATTCTAGTAACTTCAGGTCTAAAAGTTTGCCTGTTCTAAACGGATTTTATAGGCAAGACAGTGAGGAATCAATACCAAAATTAATAAACACTACAAGGACATCCCTAAACCTAGACCAGAGCAGTTTGTTCAGTGTAAGTCATGGGAAAGCTGAATCCAGTATTTCAGGGGCAAGCAATGCTGAAAGGACAGACTGTAATAATGTGAAAGGCAAAAGGACTGGGTTTTCACCTTTGCAGATGATCAGTTTTCCAGGTAAAAAGTATATCGGTGTGATTATTTCAGATTGCCGTTGTTTCTTGATTTGTATGTCCTTTCTGACCTTTATCCAGTCCCTGATGGTGTCTGGCTACCTAAGCAGTGTGATTACCACCATCGAGAAGAGGTACAGTTTAAGGAGCTCCGAATCGGGGCTGTTGGTAAGCTGCTTTGACATTGGCAGTCTGGTGGTGGTAGTCTTCATCAGTTATTTTGGAGGCCAAGGACGAAGGCCACGCTGGCTGGCTGTGGGGGGAGTGTTTATTGCCATTGGAGCTGCCATGTTCTCCTTGCCTCATTTCATCTCCCCACCCTATCAAATCCAGGAGATGAACTCCTCTAATAACAACGAGGGCTTGTGCATGAACTTTAATGGGACTGGCAAAGACCCAATGGAGACGTCAGCGTGCCCCAGAGTGCAGGCTGGAAATGACCACTCTCTGTATGTGGCTGTCTTCATCTGTGCCCAGATCCTTATCGGAATGGGATCAACCCCCATCTACACCCTTGGCCCAACCTACCTTGATGATAATGTCAAGAAAGAAAATGCATCGTTGTATTTAGGTAAGAGCAAGATTAATAGCTACACTGTGTTGTTTATATATATATATATATATATATATATATATATATATATATATATATATATATATATATATATATATATATATATATATATATATATATATATATATATATATATGTGTATGTGTGTGTGTGTGTGTGTATATATATATATATATATATATATATATATATATATATAATATATATATATATATATATATATATATAATAACATAAATAAAGTGTATGATCCAGCTCCTTAGAAAGGAGCCATTTACATTGGTCCAGCACGGTAACAAAGGGCAATGCATGCCAGAGATGTGATGGAATGCCTTACAAATGTGACACGTGCATGTGCAGGATCCGCTGTGACCTCAGACAGACAGACAGACAGATAGCTATGAAGGGTTGTTCTCAGGAACTGTAAACATCTTAATGTGGTGGCTGTTTTCTCCAACAAAGTTTAGAGGTTGACCCTTGCTATGGTCATATCTAATTAGTTGAAAGTCAGTTTCAGAGGCTTGTCATTCAGGGATTTTCAGGGACAAGTAATTGGTGTGATAATGAAGGTTGCATATGAAATATAGGTAGGGCTAAGTCCATCAAAGTAATTTCACAATTTTTCCCATTTGCTCCAATTACACATTTAAGTGTAAAATTCTGTAGGTATTTTACCAATGTATTGTATACCTAATTGTCTAAATATTTACTCTTCAAATCATTTATTTACATAAAGGGATCTACTGCAGCCTTGAGATTTTCTGAGGTGTTATGGCCGTTCACTGTAGATTTGAAGTAATAAAAGAGAGATAGACATTATGTACCACCATTTATTGAAACAAGGCGATGGAAGAATTTGTCAAATATTGCACATTTTTTGTTTGGGGAGAGGGGAGTACGATATTGAAGAAAATTAAGGCACTGTACTAATTAACTAATATTTCTTATTCCAGGAAATCTATTACTAATTCAGCAGAAAGTACTACATTATTTTCTGTAACTAATGAAGTAGTTTTAGTACAGTGCTCTCTGAAATACATTTTACCTGTTTTATATTTAGTTTGCAATAAACCCTGATTCATTTCTGGCATTTTTTAAAATAAATCTAATTAAATAATTGGTCTAACACTATAGTTAAACAGTAACGTATTTTAGTTTGCATTTTTATGCTGTTTAATACTGATTGTTTAGCTCATTATCCAGAAATAGTGAAAGATTAAAAATAAAAACAGACTGAAAAAAGATTTGTTTAAAACTGACAAAGCTTACAGTGTGTCCTCTGGTGCTATAAACAGACAAATCTGTCAAGCCCTGAGGAGTACATTTTTGGTTGTATGATGTGGAGGGGGACATTAATAAAGAAATATCACATGAGCTTCGCTGAATTGTTATATGAAACTAAAGTGTTATATGGGGGGGGGGTGCAAACAACTGGAAATAACAATATGTTTGAATTAATAGGAATTCCCATTTTCCCTTTTTTATTATGAAACGCTGTATTGTGTGTGGATGCGGCTCATTTGCAGATACTGTATAATGTCTTCTTTGGCACTGCAAACCTTCCTTGCTTGTGGGGACGGAGAGATCCAAATGCTAGGGATATATGAAGAATATAACAGATATTAAGAACAGCTCTGATCAAACCCTGTACCTGTAGTGTTCCAAAAAATATTTTACAGGACCAGAAAACAGAGCACAAAAACCAAAATGTGCCCTGTTCATACAAAACAGTACTGCTGCTTCAACAGTGGGCTGATTTCTCAAAGAGATGCAAATGGCCTCTTCTTGTTTGTAAACTTTCTTATGTTCTCCATTATGGTCAGCGATACATAAATCACATGTGATGGGGGATTCCAGTGGGGTTTGTCATGTTAATATCTTTTTGAGTAAGGTGTAACTAGCAATGCAGTCAGTTCATCAGCCACTACTTGCCTCTTTCTGGGAGGCAGTGTGGCACACAGTAGTGGATAAAACTGGCGACTGCACTGGGAGACAGGAGGTCCAGGGTTGTCTCTGAAATATCAAAATACAAATGGAGAGTCTTTTGGTAAGATAACTGGATGAGGTGGATGATGAATTGACTTGACCATTTTACACTCCCATTAGCTATATACAGTATATGTTTGTTATTTTTTTATGTGCAGATTTAAAATGTGTTGTAGCAGCACACATGTATTCCCATTGTTAAACCTGGTATCTGGTACTACTTTAGTTTAAGGAAATTATATCCCTTTTTCTTAGGTTATCAGCACTTGTACTCCCTGGGTCATTTCGCCTCAGCAGTGTCTTCTGGGTCAAAGAAATGTGAGTAGCTCAGAAAGCAAGTTAGTCAATCAAGCTAGTGAAGGGGTGGGGAGAATGCCACACTCCAGGTGAATGATCCAGGAAGTACAAGACAGTCAAAAAGCAAGCAGTTTTCATTACCCTAGTGTAGAACCAGATATGTTTTGAGATGAAAATACTTATTTTTTTCTCTCAAAACTGCCATTCTAAAATGAATGTGCATGGTGGAGACATTTTATGGAGCTCTTTTGTTAGCTACAATTAATTTAACTTGTGATATTCTTGCTTTCACTAATGTCTCAAAAGCATATCGAATGATAACGACTAAAATTCTGCATGTCTTTTTACAATATGTTCTAGCATCTGTGCTAACTTCCAGTCTACCCTTAATTTGTCTGAAATGAAAAGCAGGCAATGAAATTCAGTGCTTTTACACTATCAACGTTCAAAGACATGCAGTTTCAGATTGCAAGACATGGCCCATGCATAGTATACAATAAGATGTAAACCAACCAAGCAATAAATCAGATAAATGCTGTAATTAAAGTAGCTAGGCAGATAAGCCATATATTTCAGTGTAATGTAGAGCAATCCTTGCCAACACTGCAAACAACCATGGCATTGCACACACAGCTGTGTGAGGGAAGTCATTTCGGTTTCCTGCTGGTAATTATAGTAAAGCAGCTGTTAGAAACCCATTTTCACCCTGTATACAGGCGGTCGATAACCCAGACTTCCACAGTAATTTGGGCTAAAATGTTCATGTTCATGTTAAAAAAAAATATATGTGTGTGTGTGTGTGTGTGTGTGTGTGTGTGTGTGAAATTCTTTTGACTGCTTCTATAGTAGAACAAACTGACTGATCTACCTGATGCAGCTAACATCTGGCCTTTAGGTATAGTGTTTCATCTGCCAGGCACCAGGTGGATCTGATTCCTGCTTGTCTGCATTTTTTAAAATGGTTTTTACTGAAGTTATCCTTAGAGAACTGCCTTTGTTTGTGACCCTCTGCAAGCTTAGTTGCCAGTATGTAATACACAACACAGTTGTGATCAACGTTGAAGAGGTTAATTGATGTACTGTACATAGGGTTGCCACCTTTTCCACAGACCAAACCCGGTCTGTGGAAAAGGTGGCAAGCTGTCAGCTTAGCTCTATCAAAACTGCAGTAGACTGTAATACAGTTTAACACAATGCCACCAGATCTTGGTACAATCAATAATCATGCAGTATACACAGTATTGTGCTCTTGGTATTTCTAGCGGTCGAACTTGCAAGCCACAAAAATAGCAGCTATGCCTTGTTAGGTTAGAGGCTAATCTTACATGAGACAAGTAGCTATGGTGATGAGTAACGCCGTGGCAAATCAATGCAATTTCTGAAGCGACGATCCTGTCTACGTGCTTTTTTCTTTTTTTTTACAAATAATTTCTGAGTCTGAAAAGCTGTTTGTTATGGTCAGAATTAGTTTACAGCCATTGTGTTGTGGCAGATCGCATAAGGAATATTATCAAATGTTATTAACAGACATTAAAAATGTTTTAAAAAACATTAAAATACATGATTACTTAATGAAAAGTATCTCTTTTAAAATAACTAGTTATAGCATCTGCAATGTCACTGCAGCAACTTGTAGAACAAAGAAGGCCTTTTAAAAACGAGTTACAATATTTGTCGTTCTTATATGGCCCTTCAATTTTAAGATCTCTGTAATTGGAAAGGATTACTAACTGCAGTACACTTTAACGATAGGCATTTGCGAACTCTGTTTCAAAACTTAGCTGCGGTTCATTAACATAACACAGTAGCATGTTCACAGCATCGTGTAGTAATTGTAGGACAGTTTTGCTCGTGTGAAAACTAACAGTAAAGCTGAAACTAAAACGCTTTCAATTTAAAACTGGTTAACAGACTAGCAAGCACTGGCAAAATCAGTTTTTTTTTTATATAGTAGTATCTATACAGATCGACAATAACAGTCCAAAGCAAATTTGAACCATTGTTACAGATTTTCTAAGAAGTCTGGCATAAGTAATTTTGGCTGCTACTTAATTAACCCCTTGTAAAAATATAAAATAATAATAAAAAAAAAAACACAAAACTGCTTAACCCTACAAAAGAACAGTTCTACAGGTACCACAGTAGCAGGTGCAGTTTACACACCCTCAGAGATTCTGATTGCATCATAAATTCCAGATTTCCTAAATCCATTGATGTAAATGTCTGGTCTGCTTCTAATTATATTTTTTAAGCAAATTGGTTCATCACTCACTGCCATTCTCATGTTCACTTTGGCATCTGACACATTGTTTCCCTTGTCCAGTGTGCACTTCTTAACCTGTGCTGCATACCACCAGTCTCAGAGGGTGGGATCGCACACTGTATGCCTCACTGTGATTGGTGGAAGTATTATTGGTGCTCCAATCCAAACTGCCAATAAAGCCAAAATAAATTCCACTCCAAAATGTCCCGACATACGGTATGTCAAAGAAAATATTAAAAGAAGGTTGGCGTTTCTTATGTGATTCACTTAAAACCGGACATTAGGGCGTCTGGGTTTGTTAATTCCTGCCACCCTGACACAGATGCCAATTCCTGGACTGTCCAGATCAAACCTGGACAGGTGGCAACCCTAACTGTACAGTAGATTATAATCAAGTGTGATAACATCAAGTGTCAGTTTTGACTGTGTGTGTGTTGGGGAAGTTTGTTTTTCATGTTGCTATAATGGCATACTATACAGTTCTTTGTCTTCATTCCTCATCTGATCACTGTGTAGTTCAGGCTTTTATGTCTCTGTAGCTTAACCTTCCTTTTGCTTGTGCTGATGAAGCAGGATAGGGCCTTTATTATGCTCTCTTAGCTGCTCTTTCACTTGAATAACATGTGCAAGAGGAGAACCAGTGACCTAAATCAGTCTTTTAAATTAGTATAAAAATAAAACTTAAAGTCCAGTGATCAGAAAGGGTTTAAAAATGGAACTAAAGCTAATAATAAAACTGCAGTACAGTACAGTTAAAAGATCTCCAACTCCTAAACTTGCTCGGGACCCATTTCACACACCCTTATTTAGTTCAGCCTTTTATTTGTTAACATTTTTGGTAGGTTAAACCTTTCTGGTTCAATATGATAAAATATGTTGTAGCTTTCACACATTACAAACGTGGCCAAAAATTAGTTAAATAGCAAAAAAGTTCAATAGTGTTGTCGGTATTCATTAATAGTTAACTCAAGTGTTGTTCATCTCCATTGACGATATGGAAATATTTGGTTTGTTTGTGATTGAGATTAACAGGTAAAGTCTTCTCCCTACATTATCTCATTTGTTTTAAGTACTATCTGTTAATGTGGAGTGCTGTAATCTGCAGAAATGAGCTGTACACAGTGTACTAGTACTGTATGTAGGAGTGTATCTGTACCACACAGCTTATACAGCTCTCAGTGGCATAGCAATACACTGCTGTACAGTATTAATTAGATCATTCTAGTGTACTGCAATGTTAAAGCTAATATATTGTCGTTTTAACTTGTTCACTTGATACCAAAGAACATTCATTTTCACTACTGTACAGTAGATTCTAGGATAACTCAATTGCACTAATTCATCAGTGCCAGGGTTTAGAATTGTGTAATGATTTTCACTTTGTAATAGCAGTTTGTTTTATTGTAAGTACATTTTAAATGAGTAATTCCACTGTATTTTGTATTTTTTTTTGTAAAGACCATGCACAAGATTTGTATAAATACTGTAAAGTTTGGTAGAACGCTTTATTTGTTGTTTGTGTGGAACAATCACATGGTGCTCTTTCACTGAATGTGTTCAGTTTAAAGCTGATTACAATGCCTACACTATTTCATTTCATCAAACTCTTATGTTTTCTTTTTTTTTTTTTAACTTGCATATAAGGGTCACATTTAATAATACATTAGTTATTAATATAGACAAGGTTTTATCAACTGTAGACTGTGAAATCAATTGCAGGAACAATTGAATACTGTACTTGGTGTTGCGTTTTGTAATTTAATCCAAAAAAACCCCCAACAAAACAAGTTATCTGAATATTTTAATGACAGAACATGGGGGTCTTTATAGTTCAGATCTGAAGACTTCAGAAAAAGCAAGATAGTAACCAACACCTCATCTTGTAACCCAGCTCAGCCACTGAATCGTGTTTTGGTTTAGTTTTAAATTCTTACTGCACATAATGCTAGGCGTCAGCCCCTACGGTGTTATACTACTGGGTACAAAATGGAACCCCATGAGATATCCTGAGAAAATAACTCTTATAAATGTGGGTTTTACCGTACAGTGCGCTTAGTAATTTCTCTACTGCGATATCCCATTCTGTAAATGGTAAAGTACAGTGGATGGTGGAGCCATAGTACTGTACAGTAGAAAGCTCAAATAGCTTGCTTCTGTACCAAAAGTCAAAGATCCGCCTGCTCAGGAAATAACCTTTCAAAGCAGTTGGAGGTTGTGTCCATCAAAAAAAAAAAAAAAATATCAAAGACCTCCTTGACTCCTCCTCCTGCACCCCGGTTGGACTGGGACCACAAAACGGAACACATCAGGAGAATCGTTGCTTCATCTGGCCACAAGAATGAGTTTAAAATAAAAAAATAATCTATTTGTATTTTTACTTACCATTCTTACCATACAAGCAGGAATATTAATTTGGTTCCACTCCATATCCCTTTACTGTATGCTCACTTGGATATGTGTAACAATCATGAACTACTGTAACAATGTGCTACCAAGCAAAGTCCTAGACGAATGTTATATAAGGTTTTTGAAATGCCAGTGCTTCTTGGCAAACCACTTGCTTGCTCTCCTTTCTGGCTGTTTTCCAGGACGAGCATTTGGAGCTTCCTGGATTGTTTTTCCTGGACTAGAATTTTCATGATAATCGGCAGCATTATAAATCAATGGGTGGATTTCTAAGTAGCCTGGTTCTGTGTCTAGTGGTTACAGAGCCCTGTATTGTAATCATATACAATGTCCATGCAGTTTAGGAAAAGCCTGTATGGTTGTAGGCAGTCCTAAACAACCCTACAGTATCACGCACCACACTGCAAGTCATTCCTGATTTACGGTAATTAAGTATTGCAGTATATTGGAATTAGTATTTGTATTTATTTTATTTAAGAAAAAAAACTGTATTACATGCATACTACTATAGGCCTAACTGCTAATCACCAAAATAAAAATCAGCTTTGCAGATTTAATTGAAACAACTGCTACTGGAAACTTTATCCATACACTGGATAAAGGGAATGTACTCTACTAGACTCTACCATATGCACAATGTGTTTCCTCCTCTCCTATTTCTGTGTACAAGGCATTTAGGCTATACTTTGGGAGTACTGAGCAGCCAGGTCCCCAGTGTCTTGCTCATCCTCTCCTGCCTGTGGTTACCATAGGGGAATATGTATTTATTAATTATGCCAAGATGACATCAATAATTTCAAAGGAAAATTGTTGTAATCCATGCATTAAATCTGGTATCTTTAATCTGTTGCAGTATTTTTGCAGTAATAAGGCCATAAGGGAATATACAGACTACATCTATTGTATTTGAATTTAATCTGCAATTAAAGCAGATTTTTTAAAGGTAAATACAGCATAAGCCTCATATTCAATACTGATTTTTGTAGTAAGTAGTTGGCTTTCATAGCAAGGCAGGCCAGATTGTTAATTGTGTTCTTTATTGCAGCTGTGCCAGGCTGACTGTTTCATTGTGAGAAATGGAAAAACTGCAGATGTGATTCTCCAGAATTAAAAACAGCACAGGCGCATTCAGCTGACTGTCCCCTCAGCTACGGTGTATGATGTGTATTTGTGAAGATTAGTACAGAAGACACGGCTGAGGGATCCTTTCTGATTCAGGCATCCCCATGCTGCTAAATCTTGCTGCTTTGCTAGTAGTGCGATCGTCTGTCACTCTCACAGAATTACATGGTCATGATAATAGAATACCATAAGTTTTCCCAAGGACAAAGTAAATTGTACTAAATACAATCAGATTAAAGAAGTACCTTTCACATTCATACAGTAAGACACTTGTTATCTTATCACATACAAGCATGGATTTACACTATATCATGGCTTACCTCTCCTTATACCTTACCTTATCTGTATGTGATGTTTGCCTGGGTGCTTCTTGGTGCTTACAGCTTGAAGACATGGTGCAATTAAATAGCTTGTCACTATTTCTAAGACATGGTGCTATAAGAACATGCTTTGCAGCAGTTTTTAAAGACACAATTGCTATTGTAACTTATCTCGTATATGATTTTTCTTACACTAACAAAGTTCTGACCTTTCATTCTGATTGGGTAGCCTGTATCAACTTTCACACTTCCTTTTGAAGGGAAGGTGCTAAAGGCTTATCCAGCTACAGAGTGTTGGCTTCATCTGGTTCCTGGATAAATTACCTTGATGAAGAAAAACCTTTTGGTCAGGAGACTGGTCAGTCCCTGAAGTTGTAGTTTTAATTTAATTGCTTGGATTAATTGGTGTCTGCATTGGTAATGAAGGCAATATGACCTACACTACCGTATGTGTTTTTTTTTGTTGTTTTTTTTATTTCGTCTTAAGTACAGAATTTAATTCTGTGCACTCTTTATGACATGCAAAATGCTTTGAAAATGTATTCTAGAATCAAGCGCTGAAATGTGCACATGCATACTGTTTCAAAGCCACCCTATCTTCTGAAAGGATCCTGCTGAACTGTGTTTAAAAACGCTATAGAATGGTAAATGACAGAAATGGCATTTATGGCATTGCAATGTAGAACTTGAGGCTGGCAGGAAAGTGCTGTATGTACTGTAATACCTTCAGAGGTGTAGTTGCCATTTACAGGGATGCAATTAAAATGAGATTACCCTAAGAATGTAAGGAATTCTGCACTCGCAGCAAGCACACCCGAGACCATGATGAAGGGCTTAGCCCTTGCGCTACTTCCCTCTACACTTTCTAACTTTGAGTCCCTAACTGTCTTTGCAAACAGTATTGTGCACCTGTGTCACGTAGTGCACATCTTAACTCCAATTAACAGGGCAAAACAGTAAACTGGCCTCAGATAGTAGAGTACAAAAACTATAGTGCATCTATACAGTAGTTACTTACCGTAATACCATGTTGCATTTTTCATCTACAAGACAGCTTATTTAAATTAGCAGCGAGTTATCTAATACAGTTACTACAGCTGGCATACTGTGAAGTCATTTGGCTTGTGGTATAGGCTTATCTAGTACCCATATGATACTGAATGGTACTGGCATAGAACACGCCATCTGCAATACAATGATATCATTATAATATGGTCATAGGGGGCGCTGTAGCAGCATTTCACATGGTTGGTTAACTGACACACAAATATAAACTGTAACTCTATAAACCACAATCACCTCTGTTGCTTTTCATTAGCACCTGCCTGTGGGGGTCTTGAAAGCTTGTCTTTGTATATAACAGTTTATATAATAACATGTAATTAATTAACCATGTGATCTAGAATGTGTTATTTTTGTGTATGTGTGTTCCCCGTGACTTGATCTGTCTGTGCTACAATTTAGCACTCTGTGTCAGCAAGCCACAGCGTATGTGGATTTACCCCAAGCAAATTTATGCCCATACCCAAGACAATAACTCAAGGGCAGATATTGAGGGTTGCAACAGGGAATGGTACAGTAGTAGAATGACTTACTATAAAAGATAAATATAAGACAACAGCAGGATCCAGATCCTAGAAGGTATAATTAAGATTTTTATTTTTGTGAGTACAGAAAGGGATTATCAGGTTTGATCACAGGCTATACTTTTAAAACTAGTTATTTCCCTAAGACAGCTAATGAGCAGTGTAGTGCTTTGATCAGGCAGTCCCATGCAGGGGACATGTCAGGTGCCAGTGGAACAAACTAGCAAGAAATGTTGGGAGGGGAGCTGGAAAAGTCCGACCGGATTGTAGAAATAAAATAAGTACAGGTACTGTTTTATAGACATGCATGTTATACGAAATTACAGAAGAAAATAATAATAATATCATTCTCATTAATATCATGATAATGATAATAATGAGCACTACTGTATAATAAAAAATAACAACAAAAATATGAGATTGTTTTTACTAGTATTATCTTTATCATTATTGTGATGATAATAATACACAATAATATGCACATAATAATAATATACAATAATAATAATATATTTGAAATCTAGATGGTGGTTCTTCTTTGCTATTTCATCTGTGATGTCTTCAACTTGTGGACAGTTTCTTCTTGCAAGGCCTGAAAGTCGATCCTGTCCCGTTGTTGACCTCAAATAGGACTTGCGTAAACAGCTAAAAGTTATTTTGGCTGATGCTGTTGTGACTGGTATTGTTGCAAATATCTTTTAATAGACAGTGGATGTTTGGATAGAACATTGGGTCAGCTGTTGTAAGTGCTTTCATCACACTGTTCAGTCTTTCATCCATGGGGCACCTGTTCCATTGTGCTGGCCACCTATCGTACTCGTTCGTTAGGTCCTCTGGTGTACCAGGAATGTCATCATACATTTGTATGGTAGTATTTAACTCCTGGAACCCACGCACATGCAGACCATTCAGACACATTCACTGAATCTCTCAGCTACTTCATTCAAGAGGCTATCGACAAAGGGAAGGAAAATAGAAAGTCTTTAGTAATTTTTGGATCAGCTGTCGCCCGTTTTGTTTTCCTTCCTGCTAGATGAGGCATTTCAAGAGGAACGCCTTCAAGTTCCTCTGCTTTTTGAAAAATGTAGTCAAATTCCTCTTCAGGGTTCTGCCTTAGGCTCTTAATAGCATTGCGCATATTGCGATGTGCTTATTGTTTTTGAAGAATCGAATTATAATTCACAATTGTTCCACTGTAACTATCAGTTGTAGTCGGCAAGAACTGCGAAAAAACCCTAATTGTTTACATGCTGTACAAGTGCTTGTTGCACCAGCTTGCTGTGATGATTTCATTCTGCATTTTCCAGCTTGCATAAGTTGCATTGCTTCCACACGTTTTCAAATGTTGCTTCAGAACTTCATCACCTGCTTGCAAACGTAATCTCAGAGCTGCACGAAAATTTCCATCATTATCGCCTGGTTCTTCAATAGTAAGTTTACCACTGTCACGGTGACCCTGCAGTGGCACAGAAAAGCACTGTTTCTATTATTGGAACCAATCCTTTTTTTGGTGTTCTTGTGTTTTTTGGGGGTTTTCTTTGCACAAAAATCCATCATATGTAGAACATCTGTTTTTTTCCCCCTCATAAGATCCTGAAAAATCAGCTGCTGCAGTCACACTATGTTGGTGGTACTTGGAGACTGCGTGGGATTTAAACTCGGTGAAAGCATCTTTCCTTTTATTTAGCGGTTCTGTAACCAGTTTTCCTGCATTGATGCTTTCCATGCTGTACTTCGGTATTTGCAAACAAGGCACACGTCTTACAAAGGGCACCCTCAATTTGTAAGCTAACCAATTGTATGTTTTTAACCAGCTAAACTGAAAATGACGTGTTTGTTTCCCTTGTTGTACAGGAGGCAAATCATACGATTCTGATGGCACCCAACAAAGATAAATAAGCTTGTAGCATCAGGCAGCATCAGGAATGCTTGATTTGGCCTTTTGATATCTGCCAATATCGTATCGATCAGACTTTCGCAGCTGTGATTGAGTCTCAGTCTCTGTTGATGTTGTCTGGGTCTCATCATACTCACCACTTTGAAGCGAGTTTTGACACTCTGGCACCGCAACTGAAGTGCCAATCTGAGAACATTTGTCGCGCATTTTCACGTATTACGTGCAGTATTTGTTGTGGCAGTCATTGGCTGAAATGATCATACGACCGTTACCAGGTTAATTAGGTCAGGTGATATTAATAATACAGACGTTTTTAGAGTGAACACGCTAAACATAAATTACCCTTTGTGAAAGGGTGGCTTGCAGTGGTGACGTCAAACCAGAAACACAGACTCCAAGCAGTGAAGAATGGCGGTGCAAACTGAGATGCTAAGGTGTCCAGCATTTTATTAAATAATTCTTACACAAAAAGATTTAAACAAACACAAAACAAAAGGGCACAAGGGCCAAACAAACAAATAGTAAACAAGTAGTATGCTGGTTGCGAAACCAGCATACATAGCAATTGTTTCTTTGTTTCTTTCTTTCTTTATTTTCCAGACTTTTGTCTCTCCTCTTACACTTCAACCTCGAGCGCAGACAGCTGCGGGCTTTTATATTCTGGCCGTGGGGTTAACTAGCTATTAATTAAATTACCGTATTACCCCTCAGCCATAGTCTGCACGAGATTAAATAAGGATGCGTGACTGTCAGCTAGTTAAATAATCAGTAGCTGATTAGTCATGCATCCTCACAAGGTTTATTAAAAATAAAAACAATAGCCTGGTGGATGGTGTCTTGCTCGTCCGGCCAAACAAAACATAATAGTAATAATACAAATAATATCGGATGGCTTTTATCGTCACATTAACAGACACTCCGCCACACATGCACCCCCTTGTGCGCAGCACACCTCCCCCTCTTAGTCCCCAAAGTCCCGGTTTATAGTCCCGGCCCAGGAACAGGGGCAGCAACGGGCCATGGTGGGAGGTCCTCCTCCCACCCCAACAGCTGTAGCAGCCAGGCCGACTGTACACAGGCCGGCTCCTCTGGCCAAGCCAATCCTGGCAGCGATGGCTCCTCTCCCTTTGGCACAGGAGGTAGCGGGGCTTCCCCCTCTTGCACTGGAGACGGCAGCGATGGCTCCTCTCCCTCTGGCGCTGGAGATGGCAGCAACGGGGCTTTTCCAGATGGAGCAAGAGATAGCTGGGAGCTCTGGCAAATCTTCAGCCAGGTAGCCGCTTACCATGTCTGCAATGTCTGGGAGGGACACTGGGCGGTGTTGCTTTTCCCAGGCTTCCCATCGCTCTCCATCTCTGGCCCACAGGAGGTTGATCATATCAGGGAGGGCCTCTTCAGCATTCCTCCTAGGCTCCACCAGCCATCCCCAGATTCCCTCAGAAGAGATGGAATTTGTCGGCCTTGAGGCAAATATCCGGCATGGTAGAGATGCGACAGGACCAGCGACTGGCCCCACGCTGCTGTTGCTGCTTTCTCCTGCCACTGCTTCCCATTTTTTTATTTTATTTATTTTTAATTTTGTAATCCACACAATTATTTTTTCCCAAACAAAAAATAAACAACCCCCCCCCCCCAAAAGTATTGCTGGTCTGACGCTTGGCAGACTCCAAACAGTGAGGAATGGTGGTGCAAACCGAGACGCTAAGGCATCCAGCGTTTTATTAAATAATACACATATAACCAGTATACGTAGCAATTGTTTGTTTGTTTGTTTGTTTGTTTGTTTTGTTTATTTCTTTCTTTTTCTTTCTTTCTTTCTTTTCCAGACTTGCGTCTCTCCTCTTACACTTCAACCTCGAGCGCAGACAGCTGCAGGCTTTTATATTCTGGCTGAGAGGTTAACTAGCTATTAATTAAATTACCTTATTTCCCCTCGGCCATAGTCTGCGCGAGTAGCTGATCAGTCACGCATCCTCACAAGGTTTTTAAAAATAAAAACAATAACCTGGCGGACGGCATTTCGCTCTCCCGGCCAAACAATACATAATAAGAATAATACAAATAATATCGGACGGCTTTCGCTGTCGCATTAACACATAAATCAAAACAATAATAAACAAAGGGTCGGGACACTCCGCCACACCCTTACTTGACTAAATAGGCTGCCCTTAAGGAGAAAACTACAGACTCTTTAGGTCATTGCTCTGTAATAGCGTTTCTTTAAAACAAATCATAAGTTGAGTAAATGTTTCCTGTAATAATTTCACTGAGCATAAACATGATTACAGCAGGGTTGCAGAATAACTTCAGTCAGCTTCAGTGTTCCAGTGCTTGTATGTCTAGAGCCGGTGCACTATGGTGCTACCCATCCTGTGTCAAGAACCTGAGCTGTATAACACCACTGTTATGTGCAGCACACTTGGTTCTGTTAATCTGTAGCAATAAATGTTGTGGTCACTTTTTTTTGGCAATTTAATGTCCTTTCACAGCAGTTTGATTCTAATTTATTTGTTTTCGTGAACAATTAGCCATATTTATATTTATCGGGCCACTAATTTGCATAAGAATGCATTTTAAATGAAGAATATGGGCCAGTATGACTCTGTCGTGCTTTGGTTGTATATTTCTTCTGGGTATTTCCCTTGTCCAGGTCACTGAAAGCTTAACGAGGCAGTAACTTACCTCAAGCACGATGGGTAGTGAATAGATGAGATTTTCAAAGAAGTTGTAGTGAAAAAAAAGTGGTGGCAGGAAAAATAGAAAGGTGAAAAAATATTCCGGATGTTTCCACTTTATTAGGAACTACTGTAGGCTGTATAGAATTTCTGTAAGGAGCTGAAACATATGACTTGTCACCAGATCAGCTGTGAATTAGAAAACAGTTAATTTACTGCAGTTGAAATGAGCATATTGATAGGCGCCTGGCAACTACAGCTGTGGATTTACTGAGATTTCAGTAGTTCAGTGTTTTTATGCAGCTGTCTCCCTCACAAAACACTGTGCAGAATCCGCTTGCATGTTCTTTTACCACAGATTTGTGATAAAGGCATCTTTTGTAAGTGTACCCATGCTTGCATTTTGACCAGTACGCTTCATTATGTTATCTTAGATTCTCTTATGTCAACATTTTACAATACATGACTACTCTTATAGAGTAGGTCTTATTTTTATGTCCTTGTCTGTAATGGTTGAGTGCTCAAAAGATGTACATTTCTATTTGGATATTGGACGTTTTCAAAGCTAGTTACATGCACTAAGGTTCAAGAGAGAACAGAGATGTGCTATGTGTTGCCCAGTTTAGTATTTAGAAATAGAGATTGCCACAGGGCTCTGCAACTATCTGCCTTCTGTGCCTTGTGCTTAGCAAGAAAGATTTGCTTTATAAGATCCTTCACTGGAATGCACACGAGTGGGAGAAAAATAATTTACCATTACCAAAAAGAATAATACTACTTTATATTGAATGCTATACTCTGCCCATGCATAACCTTCATGTATTTCTAGCTTGTCAAATTGCAGGTGGGGCGGTAGGAGGGGTGCTTACTGTAACTCCTGTGCACTTCTCTTGTTAAAAAAAGACCTGTGATAGAGACAAAACTCTTTTTGAGTCAATGCCTGTCTTGGTACACAGCTTGAATTATTTGATTTTCTCAAACATGTTCAGTAACCTAAACATTAAAATATGTACTTCCACATTGTTTTATCTATTTCTATATCAATAATACTTTTTTTCATAAATCTGTTTTACTTGGCGTTTACACACTATTCCACCAGAGATGTTGTCCACATTATTTCCTGTGATACCATTTTAGTTGTTCGAATAGAACTTTACTACAGTGAAAGCTGCAAGAGAAAAAAGTATTGCTTCTATTAGTCATAGACTTGTAGCCGAGGAAGAAAGAGCAATGGGGGGGGGGGGGGGGATCAGAAGAATTAATGAGACTCTGTTCCACGGGCAAGCATTCTGGCTGTCAAAAGCTCTGTGAAGCCTTGTATGTTAGACCCTGTCGCAACCGAATGTAAAACTTGAATCATGCCCGCAGAGCAGAGCTGATAAAACAATGTAGATTCCTTGTGACAGTTGACAGCTGTGGGAGTCTAATGAAAAGCATCCTGGGGTCTCCTGTGCTGGAGTCTACTTTTGAAATGCCACAAATCACTCTGACAATGGAGATAAAAAGGAGAGCAAAACAGGCCAACCTGGAGGAAAACGTTCTCCAGATGCCTCTGTGTACCTGCAAAGAAAAGAAAAGAAAAAGAGACTATGATAGGAAGAGTTTAATTTTAGCTGCAATAATTATTTCCCTTGTTGGTGACTTGTAAAGCTGCTGATACTATAGGGGCAACCACGAGAACTACTATTGCCATAAATTGTTCCGTTCCAGCATGGGGCACCTACTGTATGCAAAGTTCATTCTGGTCCGCTAGCTCCTGGTGGATGGATATCCCAGGAAAAAAAAACAAACAGTAATAATGTGTTCTATTCTTGATGTGGGTTACTTGGTAATTGTTGCTAGTACCATTCCATCCACCGAGTGCCATATAACTTTACACTAGGTTTTCCACCTCAGCTGTTTGCAGCCCTATCTCAGTCCAAACCAGCTCCAAACAAGACAACGGTCCTTTTTGAGCAAATACATAATGGAAGTAAGCTAAATCAGCCAGTGCGCCTGTTTGAATTAAAACAAGAGAAAGCGCATAGCTGCTTTTAGTCATCGACATGCCACAGGAAAAGGAGTGGGCAATGAGAGGAATGACAAAAATCACCCTCCATAGTGGATAAAAAACGGTCCCCAACACTGCCAATCCAACGCCTTCGCTGGGATCAACATTTTTTGTTTTTATATTAACAAAATAAAATGTAAAGGCATTAAAATGAATATCTGAAGTGTCTGGGAGGTAACCCATTTCCCAGCTCAGAACTTTCATGTGGAAATAAATGGAAATTGCTGAATGCTCAAACAGTGACATTTTATCTTTCATTATTTACATCCATTTAGCTGTCTTTTTGAAAAACCTGACTAAGAATCATGTAAAGGCAAACATGAATGGCTCTCAGAAAATAGGTGGCGATCCTGGATAAATCTCCATTTGTTTTATGATTTTTTTTATATTTAAAAAATGTCATTCATGTTACTATATACAATATTGAAGGTGTCCAGTGAGGAAAGCATTATATGTGTGTCCTTTTATTCCTTTAGGTTCAAGAGTATACTCTGTAGTTTCTCAGGTCGTTCAGTGGGTACTGAAATAACACCCATGTCGGTATCAATGCAGGTAGTGAAAGACAAAAAATAATGTAAGCTTCTAGAACAGGGACCCAACAAACAGTTGTGTATGATTGTATACGACCAGTGTCAAAGCAACAATCTGTTTGTATAGTGAGGACTGTGAAAGACCTGCTACAAGAACAAATGAAAACCTAGCTCTTTTCTGAAGAGGCAGTCTCCTTAATTATATGGTTTCAGACGGCAGCTGTGTGTGAGGGTGATTGATCTCAAACAGGATGTGAAGAGTGAAACCTGGCTCGGACATGAAGATTGATTGCAGTGACTGAATGCCATACCACAGGCAACTTGGTGGCGATGATACTTTTTCTTTTCTTTCTTTTTCACAATCATCATTACAAAGTTACAGATACGAGCAGCTGAGTTAATGTCCAAAACAATTACTGTACAGAGCTTTATTTCTGCTTGCACATCCTTTGTCAAGTTATTTAGTAAGTAGGCTTACCTCCTACTATATTTCTTTAAAAAAGATTCTTTTTTTTTTTTTTTAAACAGATTTGGTTATATGGTATAGTACAGTACCTCCATACATAAGACAGTAGCACAAGTTTCTTGTAGCGAACTTTTATAATTACTGGACTGCCTCTTGTCTGTCTTAATGCATCCTGTCTTACTCCCTCTTCTCTGGTTGATATAGCTTGCTTACATATCTGCAACCATCCTCTTGTCTCGAGTCAAGTTTAACAATACAAACAGTAGGATGGTCAGACTTTCCTTAAACTTTTGACACAGCAGCTGTTTATTACTTATTTGCAGGTGCAGTCTGTGGTACACATCCTCTGACTGACCAGACACCTGCTATCATACTTTTAATCTTGGCTGGTACCAATTTAACTAACCGCTACTGTAACTGGCCTGCCAGGTCTCAACACATTACATGGTTCATGTCCTTTGCATATCATTTCTTTCTTCGTAAAGTTAATAAAGTGGCCACATGCTTTACAAGAACATGGTTACTGTGTTCCTGAAAACCATTTTAAAAAACGTAATGTGTGATAATACATTTGAGAACAAAAAAAAGATGAAGACTGGTTTCCAAAATTGGCAGACGAAGGCTACTATTTTCAGTTTCTAGGAGCTGTCTAAAATGTTGGCTGTGTCACTGAGAAACCTTGTCTTACAGTGAATCACTAGTCCCAAATTGTCTATGGCCTAAAAGAAACAAAAAATAATAATTATTAGACAAGCCTCTCGCTTGGGAGTGGTTAAGGCACTTCACAGTATTTCGATGATCATTTAGCAACATTTATGACAGCTGTTGTAGTTTGCTAACTGCTTGGTATCAGACGTTTTTAAAATAACTGAAAATATTGTACTGTTAACTAGTGGAAATACTATTCTGAAAAGTACAGTAAAGCTTTGAAGTTGGGGAAACTGGGTGACTAATTTGATTCCGTAGATTTCATTAGTTGTAAGAGGAAAATCCAAGTGTCATTTATACTCTGTCGTCGGTTCTCTATGCTTGCATTTACCCTGAAACATTATGAAAAGGTTGTGATGGTCTGTGGAAGAGCTGTAATGGTACAACTTGTAAGAAGACACTCCTGTGTCAGTAAGTTCCCATGATGATATAACCATTCCACATCCTCTCTCTGTCTCTCTCCCACAAGGTCAGATGGCTGAATTGATCTTGTTGCTGGGTTTTCATAATATAAAGTACTGTGCACAGAGCAGACAAATATCATTTGTCACCCTTGACAAGCACAGGGTACCTTAGCCATTGAAGTATGAGGTTTGTCAGTACAGTATCATGTTCAATGCCTTAAGAATGTATTGGTACTGTTTTTTTCTGCATTTCCCAAATATGAGGTGTTCATTTCTGAATATACTGTATAGATTTTTTCCTGCTGCACTGTACTGTATTTCAAAGTAAGGTTCTATACCCATAGTAAATATTAAGTTTTCACCTCTTTAAACTATAGATTTTTTCGGATTATTAGTAATTCCATGCCAAAAAACCTGATTATACTGTACAGTATATTTTAAGGTCTGGAAAGTGGACAATTCTAAATAAATAAATAAAAGACAATAAAATATGACTTTTTTCTAGTGTTTCACCCAAATACCAAATATCGTTTTGCGTGTCACCTGAAATAATCATAAGAAACAAAGCAGGACAACGAACATACAGTAAAAAGGCAATAGTAGTACCAGGTAAAAGCACTGTATCCACTGCAATATCATGAACTGCAGCTGCTTTTATACCAGTACCTATGTGGTACAGTAATTAGTTAGTGTACTTAATACCTCTAGTTAGAGTTTTTTGGCGCTTCAGTTTATAGAGCATCAGGGAGATCTTGATGAAATGACATCTGTACAGCATAATGTTATTTTTTTAATTGAATCCCCCAGAGTAAATATTGCATTATCAAATCTGATGCGTTACTGTACTTTTTTTTGATATGCAGCTTTTAATTATTCATTTGTTTGCTTACTGTCTGCCCATAGTCTTTGAATGATTTCCCTTTATTGATTTAAGTGACAAGGATTTGCCAGAGGAAATACTACAGGGAAGAAAGTGCTGACATATTTTCAATTAAGATTGCAACATGCACAATCTCCTGTTAATATTTTATTTTGTACCGGTACTTATTTTCACTTTCTACAGTATGAAGGTGCATAATTTTTCCAACAACAACATCAATAACAGCATTATCTTTATTGCCATATTTTAAATGTTTATTTTAGAGATGTTCAGTAGTTTTATAGTTAAGTGTGTTATATGACCTGGATCCAGGAAAGGATTAAGTTTGAGCTTGGTTTATAATACTTCATTTCCATGAGTGAATGTCGCTGGAACTGAAGAAAGTGTAGACCTTGATTTTGTGCTCCAATTACATTTGTTTTAAATGAATTAGGTGTATAAAAGGCTGCAACTAGCCTGTCCAGTCTCTTTAAGGCTGGGGCTAAAGAAGGAGCTCCAGTGGGTTGCTGCCAAAAAGCATCCAAAAGTCTGTGTGTTTTTGTTTGTGTAAAAATCAATTGTTTAGTTTTATTTGGTTAAATAAAAGACCTCAATAGCACCACTTTTTTCAACGGCTGCCTGATTTTCTGCCTTTCTGCCTGATCGCTTGTGCCTAACTCTCGCCAGCATATGAACATCATCATAGATTTTTTTTTTTTTTCAATATATAGAATTCTATAGTTTCTTGTACATGTAGAGAATCTTTTAATTGGAAAGCTGTCCACAGCTGCTTTCATAACGAGCTGTGTCCTTGAGCTTCTCTAGCAGGTATAATTAGACCATCCCAGGCTTGCAAATATGGATGTGCTTTTGGGAATTTTTACAAATCTTTAAACTCCTTTGCAATGTCAGCATTTAACCCATATCTACATCCACACACACACTATTTATATTACATTGTGATACTGGCAGCCCTGGTTAGCATTTTATAAGCAAATAACATTTTAACATCGCAAAGACTTAACTACAAAGTAAAAAAGAAAAATATCAAAACACCTACATGTCAAAGTATATATTGAAATGTTTTATGTTTGTAATTAAAGTTGCTGGTGATATAACTATGTACATGTTGAACACATTTTCTTCCTTTTGTTTAGAGATGCCATTTTAAATGTAGGGGGGGGTCGGGGGGGGGGGGGGGGGGGGGGGGGGGGGCACTGACACAACAATATGTCAAAAAGGTTCAAGGGGGTGTAGACTTTCTATAAACAATGTATCTATCAAGTTTTAACTGCTAGTTCTTCATCAGTATTGTACCTTGGGAGTATTGTTGATATTGGTTAACAGTAAGTGAATATGTATAAAGTGTATATAGGAAGGATTTTAACCCCCTCCCTGCTACCTTACTATATATATATATATATATACTGCTGCAAAAATAAAGTCAGCACATGTACTACTGCTGCTATTACTGCTGCACTAATACAAGTTTAATAGATTGCAAAGCCTTTCTTGTCATTCTCTTTAGCACAGATCCATTGGGAGTTAATATACCCATTTACCAACCGTTCTGATTCACTGCAAATTAAATACCCTTGAGTTCGTCCAATCAAATAAGCAGTCGGAATTTAGTCACAGTTGGTGTTTGTTCTTCATATTATCTTTGCTGATCATTTTCAATATCCACTGTCAAAATGTCTTGCTGTACTCACCGGGTGTCAGTGAGTGGCAGTGTATTGATCGTGACTTGTTCTGCATCTTCTGGCACTAACTCTGTGATGCTGTTGTAGAACTTTTAACAGTGCATGTCCCATGGGCTCACTTCATCCTTCACTAGTTTACAGCAGTTTTGCAAGTATTCTGTTCAGTCTATACTTAGTCATGTGTAGGGCTCTTTATTTTCACAGTTTATTTTTGAGGAGTGCAAAAAATTCATATAATACACCACTCACCATTTTACAGTAACATATTTGTTTTTGTGCCAATAACACTTCAGTAACACAAAAGAAGATGAAAACACTACTACTGTCTATTTGATATGTTAATTGAGTAAGTACACGGAAAGGATGTACACTGTACAGGAGGCTTACAGTTGAAGTTACATTCTTATTTGATCTCAAAGCTGGGACCTTATTTTAGCTCATTATGTTATTTACTGACCACCTGTGTCCAACAGGGGATAAAAAGTAAGTACAATCCAAAGTGTTTTTTTTTTTTTTTTGTACATTCTTTAATTACATGTTGAGCTGATGGCAATCCTGATCATTTGCATTTGCACAGTGCTTTTATTGTGCACTGTTAGTTGCAAGACTAATAGTGTCACTGGGCTGTGCTTTACTGTAACTGTTTGGTGTTCGAGATTCTGTCATGATTCTGAACTGCATGTGGAACACACAGTCGCTGGGCATTTAAAGTGATTTCTGCCCCCTCTGCAAGGGTTGCACACCCCTAGTGGTCATTTCAAAGTCATCTTGCTTCAGAAGAACATTTTGATTTTGGAGTTTTATTAAACAAAGGTGAAGAACTGCCAAGGATAGAATGTTTACTAACTGAGCATTTATTAAGTACAAACACAAGTAGCACCACATGGCAGAACCAGTTCCAGTGGCATATCTGTACAGTGCTGTACAGAACCTATAATTACAACACACAGCTTATTAAAGGGAAGTGCTAAACACAAACAGTAACATGGACAGCATGTTGTAATATGGCTTGTTTATTGACGGATATATTGACATATATATGTTAACAGTTAAAATATTCCTTGCTCGGCTTTGTTTTAAATGTAGTGCTAGATGCTGGAGAATGGTTTTCACGTTTTTTTTCATCAGACAATGCTGAGCTTAATTTTCACAGCCAAACCAGCTGCTACAAGACTTTCAGAAAGTAAATACTATGGCAAGAAAATGCTTGGTGCTGATAGGTTGAAATAAGCACCCGCACTCATATTGCAATGCTTAGTGCTAATTCCTCGCACAGCTGATTCACGACAATATTACATGCAGTGCAGATCAACCATACACTGCTCAAACGTTAACAAGAGTACTGTTGGGTTCGGCCGCAGCAACAGCACTTCCACTTCCTGCACCCATAGGCACCAAAATAAATAAATAAATATAAATAAAATTGATGCGCCAAGTATGTGAAATTTACCTGCCCCAGACCAATGGAGTCTGATATACTGAAATCTAACAGATTTCCGTAGACCTATATCATGAGCTCTGATGAAGCCAGAACATTTTTGCTACTGGGTCAAAAATATAGATATCTCTTAGAAACTTTCAATTTTTGCCAAACGTTCCTGTTCTGATTCAGTTTTAAGTACAACTATGGTCAAAAGTTTTGCCACCTAGAATTTTAGAATTGAGACATTAATTAATGTGTGTGTGTGTGTGTGTGTGTGTGTGTGTGTGTGTGTGTGTGTGTGTATATATATATATATATATATATATATATATATATATATATATATATATATATATATATATATATATATATATGAACATAATTTATATATTTTATTTATCATGTAATCAAAGAAAGTGCAAAATGATATTGCAAAAGTCTACCTGATTACATAATAGCAGTACAGTATTTCATGTTCGATTTCTAAATGTCACATTTTTTAATTTGTGTCCATATACGGAAAACTACAAAGTGGCGTTTAATTCAGTGTGTTAACATAACATTATTCAGCAGGTTTCATTCAAAGCAAAATGTGTTAATTCTTTAGGGCGATACAAAACTGTTGGCCATAGCTGTATGTCAATGCTTAAACGTTCATAAAATATAACCAAAATGCATGCTTATTAAATAGCTACATTAAAATATGTTTTCATGTCTGACATGAACATAGAATCATATTCATTAACCAAGGTGTATTCTTTAAGTTTTTCCCTGAAAACCTCCACATTGAAAACCCATAATCATTGGTTTAAATAAAGCTTAACCGTTTTATTTATTAGAACATGGCAATGTCCAGTAGTACTATTTGTTAACTATTCACACTTTACAAGTTACAAGAACAAAGTTTCACGAGTTATATTGAGCAAAACGTCCATGTTAAAAACGTCGATAATGCATGCAATTTCCAAAGGAATTAAATATATTTTTAAACTACTGCCACCTGTGCATGTACAGGCAGTAGTGATTGAACAAAAAAAAAAAAAAAAAAAACTTGCCCCATCCTACCCTGTTATTTCCAAAATGTACATTTAAAAAAAAGAAAAAAAATGCATTTAGTTGTATTACAGTTGCAGGCAAACCTGTAGGCACTGGATAACAAGAAGCTAGCATGGAATTTAGTTTTTAATTACATTTCAATAATGATCTAAAAATATGCAGCCCAAAGACTAGACATGAAAAAGACAACCACGGTATCAGCCATCCAGTAAACGGCACTTCTGGCAAAGGAACGCTGATAACAGGACCAGTTCATCTTTCCTTGCGATGTGCAGTAATTCTGAGTTATCTTAAAATAAGTTATAGGAACTCTGGAAGCCACGCTCACCAGTATTGCTTTCCTTGTCAACTTTCTGAATGGGTCCATGTTTACAATGCTCTCGAATGAGGCGATCTTTTGGCACTGGATCACATAAAAACTATTCTAAATATGCACATTTAACCTCATCCATACTGTACTGTACTGTGTAATTTATGGAGTATATCCCACGTACATCCAGCCAATCAGATTAGCAGTCACTTAATAGGCAAGCGGGTGGAACTATTTTTAAGCAACTGTATTTTACAGTGTATGGTTTCCCTATCTGAGATGGGGATATCCAGCCAGTGGGATCACTGCTATCCCAACCCCTCTCCCCCCAAAAATCTCACGACCCCTGGCAGAAGTAAATAAATAGATAAATTATTCATAATGTGCATGACATCCTGATGTACAGTGTAACTGCGCTAGTGATCATGAGCTACCTTTTATCAATGACCTTTTTATCAATCAGCATTTTTTTTTGTAATCATTCAGGGACATAGCATACCTATTTGTTTATTATTAAACACATGTGAGTTTAAATGATTAGTAAGTACACACGTTTCGTTTGAAAGCTGAACATTCGCATCAGCAAAGAACAAGTTACATGTTTTTAATGAAAAAGCAATTGTAGCCAAAGTTTTCACTAAAGTAAAATCAAGCTTTTGTGAAATGCCACTTTTTGATGATATTTACTACTTCTAATCTAAGTTAAAAAATAAAAGATTTTGGTGGGAATTGAACTTGTTCATGGCCCCACGGCAACATTACCCTATTTTAAATTCTAAAACCCAACATTATTTGATTTTTAATAATGGTCTGATTTACTCTTTCTTCCTTACCTTTTTCATTTTAATAATGGTCTTATACCCTCTCTTCCTTCAGATATTTTTGCAAGTAATAAATAAAAAATATATGCCTATATTTAAGTATTAATATTTCATGCAGTCATCTCTCCTGACCGCTTGCCAAGTTCACATTCACTTAACGTTTTTTCTTACTGTTAGCTAACTGTAACCATGGTGCTGACTGGGTCAAACTAATGTGTTCGTGCGTGTAGGGAGAATGTATTGTGATTTGTTTATAAATGTGGCCCATCCTCTGAATAAGTTCCATTTTTATATTATTTTAAAGATTTTAAAGCAAACCAATGCCAAACACAACAAGGTATAATACACAATATATATATATATATATATATATATATATATATATATATATATATATATATATATATATATATATATACTATAAGTAATGAACAAAAAAAGTGTGTTGGGGGGGCTATATTTGGTAATAGATAATGGATAATTGCAAAGCATATGACATGGTTTATTTAGAGTTCCAGAAAGCTTTTGACAAAGTCCCGCACAAAAGATTAATTCTCAAACTGAACGCAGTTGGGATTCAAGGAAACGCATGTACATGGATTAGGGAGTGGTTAACATGTAGAAAACAGAAAGTACTGATTAGAGGAAAAACCTCAGAATGGAGTGTGGTAACCAGTGGTGTACCACAAGGATCAGTATTAGGTCCTCTGCTATTCCTAATCCTACATTAATGATTTAGATTCTGGTATAGTAAGCAAACTTGTTAAATTTGCAGACGACACAAAAATAGGAGGAGTGGCAAACACTGTTGCAGCAGCAAAGGTCATTCAAAATGATCTAGACAAGATTCAAAACTGGGCAGACACATGGCAAATGACATTTAATAGAGAAAAGTGTAAGGTACTGCACGCAGGAAATAAAAAATTATAAAAACATTAAAA
The DNA here is from genome assembly GCF_017654505.1 of Polyodon spathula. NCBI lineage: Eukaryota > Metazoa > Chordata > Actinopteri > Acipenseriformes > Polyodontidae > Polyodon > Polyodon spathula. The sequence goes on along the minus strand of NC_054537.1, from coordinate 24,667,448 downwards.
AAAACATTATAAATATCATATGGGAGATACTGAAATTGGAGAAGGAATCTATGAAAAAGACCTAGGAGTTTTTGTTGACTCAGAAATGTCTTCATCTAGACAATGTGGGGAAGCCATAAAAAAGGCTAATAAGATGCTCGGATACATTGTGAAAAGTGTTGAATTTAAATCAAGGGAAGTAATGTTAAAACTGTACAATGCACTAGTAAGACCTCATCTTGAATATTGTGTTCAGTTCTGGTCACCTCGCTATAAAAAAGATATTGCTGCTCTAGAAAGAGTGCAAAGAGTGACCAGAATTATTCCGAGCTTAAAAGGCATGTCATATACAGACAGGCTAAAAGAATTGAATCTGTTCAGTCTTGAACAAAGACGACTACGCGGCGACCTAATTCAAGCATTCAAAATTCTAAAAGGTATTGACAGTGTCGACCCAAGGGACTTTTTTGACCTGAAAAAAGAAACAAGGACCAGGGGTCACAAATGGAGATTAGACAAAGGGGCATTCAGAACAGAAAATAGGAGGCACTTTTTTACACAGAGAATTGTGAGGGTCTGGAATCAACTCCCCAGTAATGTTGTTGAAGCTGACACCCTGGGATCGTTCAAGAAGCTGCTTGATGAGATTCTAACCTACCAACAAACAAAACGAGCAAGATGGGCCGAATGGCTTCCTCTCGTTTGTAAGCTTTCTTATGTTCTTATGTTTGACCCCCCCATATTCAAAGTGGTGGTGGGGGGGGGGCAGTTTTTTGCAAATCAGGTCTTTGAGGCTTTCGTTTTTTATATACTGTATGAAATTAGTTTTTTCAGTTACTTTCCAAAATGCTTGAGCGTTTTGTTTTTTTTTCTGTCAAAATATGTATAGTACTAACTTGACAGTACTTGAACTATTAAGTTGTACCTTCTTTCCTTTGCTGCCTTCCATAATGAAATCCCTGTGGTCACGGGCACATTTGCTTCGAAATCATAACGGTGAACAAAGTATGACGGCAAAACTTGTTGTCCATCGCACAAATCTTGTTGACCCGGGCATCAGCTGATATGAATTGCACACCCCTGCATTGATTGTTGTGTTTATTGGACCCAGTCATCTTTTGCAAAATATAAATATGACTGATGCATGTTTTGTTTTATTATTCTTTTTAGTTTTAAAAGAAAATAAATGGATAAATAAACTCAGTGCCAGGATGCTTGAAGATTTAAATAGAAAGGAACAGTAGATCATTACATCATCAACTACAGCATGTAGTGAATGACATCACAATCATATTAATAGATTTAAATAGAAATAACTGAGTGTATGTTGCCGTGACAACCAAAGCTTATAAATACCTCCACTGTTTGTTTTCAAACACACTTTCCCTTGACAAAGGTATGAAAACGTACCGAAACATTGGGAAGTTGGCTCTTTTAAGGAACAGCTTATATATATATATATATATATATATATTGCAAGTAATAACTTTGTGTAATCTGACATTTTCTTTTGAGTTGTACTGCCTTTTTGCATTGTTTAAAAGAAAAAAATACCATGTTTCAAGTGTAAATTACAAGTTGCACTACAATCTAGAATACTGTACTTTCAGGTTTCAGAGTAACAAAGGTAGTTACTGAGTGCTATTTCATTTAAGCTAGCTGGAGAGGATATAGCCATTCATTTTCTGATACACTTGGGGGTATAGTTGAATAGAATTGTACAGTAAGTGAAAATGCTGGGGCAGTTGCAGGGTGTTACAGTATGGTACTTTTAGAATTTAAGCCTTATTGAAGTAATAAAATGATCATGGTGCTGTTGAACACACAAGTTCAGCTGCTGTATAGGCACACTTGTAGGCCCTATATGTTAGATTTCAAAACACATTAGCCGAATTGGTTTAATAAGTTTGCCCAGTGGAGACAAGGCCCGTTTATCAACACAGCCATAACATCTGAAACACTGTGTTAATGTAATGACCAAGCTAGTAGTAAATCAGGCCAAAGAGGTGAAGTCAAGGGCATGGAATAACATAATAACTCAATAATTTTATGTCTTTGTGGAGGTCTGGTGACCCAAACAAAATAAATCCTAAATTCTAATTCGATATTTTCTATGTCAAAGTCAAAGTATATGTGTGTGTATTGAAAAGTGTATTTCGGTAGTACTTTTCAGTGTGAATGTGTTATTTTAGCAACAAAAGATATATTATTATTAATTTAAAGGAAGGTAAAAACATCTCTTGGGCGCAAATTATTATGGTAGCTTTCTGAATTACTGTAAATACGTTAACTGATTTATACTTAATTCCCTGGCTGTTTTGTGTTGTGTGTTTGTGTTTGAATACTTCACAGTGTTTTCAATGCTGTCTGCTTGTTTTGCAGCCATCATGTATGTGATGGGGGCTCTGGGTCCTGCTGTGGGTTACCTGGTCGGTGGGGTTTTGATCGGGTTCTACGTTGATCCCAAAACCAGTGTGAGCATTGACCAGAGTGATCCCCGCTTTGTTGGCAACTGGTAAGGTTTTATACAAAAATTTTACTTGGCATAAAGTGAAGACATTCAGAAACACTTCTAGACAAAATGTTTGTCATAGAATTGTATATGTTTCTTTTAGTATTACTAAAGGCTGGTTTTTACTTCCGTCTTCAGACTAGTGGGAGACTCTGGTGATCACTACAACTCCCTTGGATCGAGAGACAGTCGCACTTCTAGTGAGACTTGAAACTGATCAACGTTCTTGCACTTGAAATATGAACCAGACTTCAGAGTTACCAGTGAACACCTGGATGAATCAGATAAAATAAATCAAATTAGTAGCTGATTGGGGTCAAATGGGGACTAATGGACCACCACCATCCTTTCAAGTGGTGTGTCACTGCCCTTGTAAGATGGTTTGCTGGTAAAAAATAATTTGCATACAGTATGTTTGAACAGCAGCTGGCAGTCCATTACTGCTTGATTTATGAAGCAGTTAAAAAAAGCCCCACTGAATTTCTGTGATGATTTATTATATAAGAAAAATTCACACATATATACCCACACACTGCCCCTCAGTTTTGTTCTTTCCAGTGCCACCCACACATTCATTATTTTTATTAGTGAATTTGCAGCAGTGATCCAAAAAGTGCTGAAAAAAAAAAAAAAAAAAAAAACACTTCTATGTCACTGTGGCCCTCTAAATGTTACTGTGAATAAATTTCTAATGCAGCACTTAAATTCAGTTTTTCCACAAAAAAGCATTGTGTTTTGTTTATTTAGTTTTTTTTTGTTTTGTTTTTGTAAAGAAATGTAACTAAATCTAATATATACAATGCTTTTCTAAATCACGGTCAGAGCTTCAAAGTGTCTTCTATTGTTAAACTGGCAATACCAGTCTAGCTTTTGATATAACTTTTTTACTTTGGAGTGTGTTGAGTTAACACTCCATATTATATATAGGAATCCTATTACAGTGTAAACTGGAGCTCAGTATGGTAGACAGTCAGAGTTTGAAGCCGATATAGTAGATGTTAAAAACCCTGGTCCATAGTTTGCCTTTTTTTTTTTTTCTTCTTTCTCACAACTGTCATGATGAAGCAGTCCTGTTTAATATGGGGGGGTGGGGGTGGTCCTCTTTCTTTATCTATAGGTGGAGTGGCTTTCTCCTTTGTTCTATCGCCATGCTGCTGGTGATATTCCCCATGTTTACATTTCCCAAGAAGCTCCCACCCCGTCAAAACAAGAAAAACCAGGACACCGTGACAGAGAAATCCAACAAGAGGCAATCGGTCTCCTCTTCCTTGGGATTGGGAAACGACATTAAAGGTACTTTCCACAAATAATTATCTCATTTAATTTCAAGAGGTTATCATTTGATTAGTTTGCCAGCACAGCTGCAGCCTTAGGCCCTGTCCACACAACATAACTGATCTCGAGAACCATACTCAAAATCGTTTCAATTAATCCAGCTCAAAGCGTCCACACTGAAGCACCGTTTCATGTTTAGTCAGGCTTAATGCGTCCACACACTATTAGAATAGTTTGGTTACAGTTCCTAGCAGCGCAATGAACACTGGAAATCAATATGATAGTATCCAACTGTGCACTTTATTTTAGATTAAAATAATGTGTTATGCCCCATATTAACAGAGGTGCATATTGCTAAAAAGAAATAAAGCAAGTATCTTAGAAAAAGTAAATGCTAACACACACAAGTAGGGCTTGAGGCTTTCGGGTTTTATTTTTAAACGGGTGAAGTCCCTTTAAAGAAATTGAGCTGATTAACAAACTTTAATTATTACAAAACATTAAAAATATTTAAAAAGTTGTTTTTACCTTCATATCAGAACCTAACCATGGTGCCCTTAATTTGATTTCAGACAGAGCTGATGAACGATGTAGATTGTTCATTCCCGATCCTACTTTTAACTTGCATTTCATTTTTGCAGTTGCTTAATTTTAATGTTGTGCTTTTGTTATCTTTCCCACTAGTTTAACAGGGATGTCCTGACAGATTTTTTTTAAGCATAAAAATGAATACCCAGTGCGGACTGTACACTGATAGCAAGTCCTTCAGGTGCCTTGTTTCTGAGTATTTCGCCAAACCATACCGTAAAGCATTTTGGGATGACCGACATCATCAAAAAGACGTAAAGCACAAGCCTCCTAGTTGTTTTTTTCCGGAAAAAGCAGAAAAAAATCTTTCAATGTCCGAGTGAGACCGAAAAAAATAAAAATAAAAAAATGCGTATCTCACAGCCCCATGTACTACAGAGATAACACCGATATTTCAAAGGAGATAGCTGCTTCTGCATCCAGCACTCAAAGAGAATCACAGACATTTGCAGAGCTTTTTGAGATGTTGTAGTTATAAAATAATGACTTGGATTGCATTATTGAGGAGTTTGGTGATAAAAAGAGTGATCAGGAGAGGATTTATCAGTATGCATGTCTAAAGAGGTATGTGGAAACTAGAGCGAACAAGGGGGCATGGCTGGAGATACAGTACTGAGTGTCCTTTTGCGATTCAATGCCTTTTAAACCTGTTTTTACTCTGAAAAAAAAATAAAAAATAAACAGCGTGTGACAAATTGGACCTGGCTTTGCAGTCCATTTATTCAACACATATCAGGCACTTCATGGCTAAATTATTTTCACACAAGCTATTTATTTTACACACGCTGTTTAAAAGTAATTTTTTTCACAGTAAAACAGGTTTAAAAGGCACTGCATATCAAGTCAGTATTGCATCTCCAGCCCTGCCCCACCCCTTGTTGGTTGTATTTATCACATATTTTTTCATAGTCATGCATACTGATAAATCGTCTCTTGATCACTCTATTTATCACCAAACTCCTCAATAGTGCTATCCAAGTCATCATTTTATACTATAACATCTCAAAAAGCTTGGCAAATGTCCGCAATTTTCTTTGAGTGCTGGATGCAGAAGGAGCGATCTTGTTTGTCTATGTCCATGTTCTGTCTGCGGTGAAGGGACTGTTTTGAAACGAGAACACTTTGCAAGCAAGAAATGCTGCCATGAAATATAATATTCATACATGTGCTGTACATTAAAAGAAAAAGAAGCAAAACTGGACATTGAAGGCCATTGTATACACATTGCTCAGATCCACCTTTTTCTGGAGAAAAACCAACTAGGAACCTGTGATTATCGCCTTTTTGACGATATCGGACCGGAAAGGAAAAATTAACATCGGACTTGGTCTGACATAGGACGCTACGTAGTGTGGACGCAAACCGTATTTAGCACTTTTAAATGTTTAGAGGAAACTAATATGGTTTAAAGGGCCTTATTTAAACAACACAAATCAAATGGTTTGTTGGTTCTGCACACATTTCAAATAAGACCTTGTTGACTTCTGTAGCACCATACAACTCCTAATGAACTCTCCCGAGACTACCTGCATAGGAATCTTTATATTTAGATTTAATTAAAATACAGGGTAACATACTTTTAAGCAATTCAGAAATATATATTTTACTTGTATTTTTTACTTTCTGTTTGACCCAAAGAGAGCATGTTGTACCATGTGCATGCTAGATTTTCAAATTGTCATTAGCTATTTTTTTTCCTGAATTTAAAACATTTCTGTGATGTTACCCTTTCATCTTTTGATTGATTTTTTTGATAATTATATGAATCTTCTAAATAAAAGTGGTTGCATGGCTTTGAAGAGGAAGGGAAGTGTGTGGTAGATATATTGTTGATTTAATGAATCCACATTTTGTGCTATGAATCCACAGGAAGCTCTTGATTTGTCAACGAAATCACAGTCGGAACAATCATTTCAACATTTAAATGTAATGTTTGTTGTTGTTTATCCCTTACGGGGGAAAAACAAAAAAACAAAAAAAACACAAATTTTTTAATTCTCAGACTAATTAATAAAAAAAAAGTTTAAAAGGGTAGCAATAAAATGTTGAGCATCCCTGTAAAAGGAGTTCACAATCCTCTGCCAAGAAATTAACCAAAAAGCTGTATTTAAAACACTTAGTTATTCAGAAATTATGATTTGTATCATTTTATGTGTATGTATATGTATAAAAGCTATCAGATACTAGTTCCCCTTTTTATAAGAAGTAATTTACATATTTCAGTGAACAACATCTTCCTCTCATTTGATCTTTTAAGTTTTGAAAAAGTCTAAAAAAAGGTCAAGTTTGTAGCATTATAGAGATGGGGATGGTTGATGACTACTTGTGATATTAACTCTGGTGATTCACCAACATACTGTATACAGGTCTATATTTTGTACCTATACTAGTCTATATCAACCAAATGGTGCACTGTGCTGAATGTGGACAATAATTTAAGGGAAGATATAAAAGGACTGTTTTGTACATTTTGTACAATAATGCTGTAATGTTCTTCAATAAAATGGGACTATAGGTGCTTTTTTTAAACAAAAGAAAGGATACTTGGATGCTGCTATGACAATTTGGAAGCAATTGTTTATTTTTGCAGTATACTTGGAGGCATTGATAAATATCTCTCAGTATTTCTACATATTTGAAGGACAACCCCCTTTTGCAGTCTTTATAAGCAACCTCTACTGTATTCATATTTGACGTCCCTTAAACGCCATTCTCCTTACAGCAGCTACTAATGCCTACTGGGAGAGGAAGAACTGAGGTCTCAGCAGGGCACACTAGTAGTTATGTATTATTCTATTAAAAAAATAAATAAATAAATAAGATTATTCGCCAAATACTAACGGTAAAGCAATTAGGTGCACATCCTCTTAGCCAACAGGTCATATAGGTTGGACTTTGTTACTCCAGAAATAGGTTAGCACATTAATTGATGGAAAGCTAAAGTTCATTAAAATAGGCAAAACGCTGTAATGAGCTTACATTGCACATAGCAGTATGTGACCTGTTTATTTACACCTTCCAAGTGTCACTAAAAAGTAAGATTAAACCATTGACGACCCAAAATAATGTAATATGTGGACAGATTAAGTAGACGGCAGATCCTGTAATTAGTGCCCCAATTAGGGTTTAATCCCTTTGTGTCAAAGGGAACAGCAAGTTTATTTTGCACCACAGTGATAACCAAAACTCAGCATTTTCTTTGTACTTAAGTTTGCAAATCTGTGTAAATACCAAAAGCAAGTGCAAAAATGTATTGTATTTGTATTATTCTGTACCTGCTAGGCACATGCTCATTGTTGCTGTTGATTTTTTCTTCTCATTTTGTAGACATACCCAGAGCAGCTGTCAGGATCTTAAGCAATGTGACATTCCTGTTTGTGAGCTTGTCATACACAGCTGAGAGTGCCATCGTCACTGCCTTTATTACCTTTATCCCCAAGTTCATCGAGTCACAGTTTGACATCCCAGCATCCAATGCAAGCATATACACGGGTAAGACCTCACCTTTGCAACAACCCCCCCCCCCCCCCCCCCCAGAACAAACAAACAAACAAACAAAAGCGCTACATAAATTTAAAAAAAAACAAAAAAAACCCTAATGTATAAATACCAGGTTTTGGTTTTGTAGCCCCCATCCGTGCCATGTTCCCCTTTTCAAAGATCAAAACTATGTTAATTAAAATGTCAGATTTTATTTTTATAGCAGATTGAATCATTTTTTGTTGTTGGAAAGGAGTACCATTGCATATGAATACTGCACCCAGTAAGTTTAAACAAAGGTGCTCCTGATTCTCCTTAATCAAATTCTGTGTTGAAGTGCTGACCTTTACACCTGACAAATCTGCTGCTGGTTGTGGTTACCAGGAAGCAGAAGTCCTAAAGTGTTTTTTTTTTTTTTTTTTTTTTTATTTTTGAAATCTGGGAGATTTAAACAGCAACAGACATTAAATATTGTTCATGTTTCTTACATACCTTTGGATGTACTTCTGAATATGATGTTTACAACCAGAACAGAAGGGCAATATGAAATGTATATAGTATGAAGCAAAAGAAAGGTTGATATTATTAAGTGCAGTAGTATTAAATAATGCAAACTTTGTGCTTAAAATAAAGGGGCATGCAGGAGCTGGTAAAGTACCAGAAACTGTTGGAGCTGTATAATACCTAAAATACAAAATGCATGGTTTGGGATTTTTGAAGCTTTAAAAAAAAAAAAAAAAAGTAAATCTGTTAGTAAAACCGATTTATACTCTGGAGTAAATATGGACCAATTTCCTTTAGGAATTACACTTCAGCAATTCATTTATCTAGCAGATAAGGGATTTAAAAAAGAATTGCTAAGGAATACGTTAACAGTTAAACATTGTTTTATTTGTGTCATATTCAATAACTGTAGTATTTATAGTAATGCACAATGAAGAGGTGCTTGTATTTAGAGTGACTGAATTCCTATTATAAGCAGTCACAGGTACAGCTGGTACTTGTTTCTTGCATTCTCTGTTTCTAACCTAGAGGGAAGAGCTTTACACCAAATAGTTAGGCTTTCTTAGGTTATTGAAGTCGTTTAAGGGATTCCATTGCTAAACGCGGCCTCCTGTTTCAAACATGCTTGACTTGAATTATTTATTATATGATTAATACATTGTAAAATTACTGAAAGTTGTTTTTATCAGTACAATGTCTTATTTATGCAGCAACATTATGATTTCCATTACATGAGTAGGTGTTAAAACTTCATGCTGATACTGGACTCCTCTCTCACCAAGATAAGCACCAACTACTTTTACTGTAAACTAATGTGATCCATCTGCGTTTCCTTCCATCTGATGATGTAGATATCCTTCTGCCTGTTGTTGATGGCTGAAGTGTAATACTGGCTCCAGGGATCAACCACAGTGCGGCCTCCCCAGCGCATCAGCATGGCAACCATCTGGACTGAGCTGTGTAGGGTACTTCTCTGGGGTGTTCAAGTGGGCACCTTCCATCCTTGGTGTTTCGTTGACTAGCCCATGACACCTTAAGAGGGCTCGACAATGATTCTGATGTCCCAACATCATCCCCCTCCATCCGTAAAACATCTGCCAGCATTTTCCAGTCTCTAGCAACTTCCAGTCGAGTTTTGGTTTTAATACTTTTCTTGGTGGTTGCTTTCCATGACGGAGGAATGTTGTTCTTCATGTGCCATATATTGCTGGAATTGGTGGCAACCTGTTGGTCATGCTGCGCTTGTCTTCCAATGCCTAGGCCAAACATCGCAGCACCTGGTCATGACTCCAAGTAAACCATCCTTGGCTAAGACCCACCTTACACCCTGGCAAAATGTGTCTTAATGTAGCTGCCAATGAACACAGAAGACACCACGGATCCTCTCCTAACCATAGATTTAAGGATCTGTGGCGATGGGAGAACATCATTGGTTGACCTGATGAGGAAACTGATCCTGCTCTGTTCCATTGTCCATAGATCTCGCCAGCAGATCTTGCGTTATTCCACACTCTCCCATCTTTTCCAGTTTCCCTGCTTGGCTTGGGAAACTGCCTTTATGCACCTCATCCTCTCCTCCTGCTTTTGCATCTCGTTGACTACCAGCTCCCTCCATTGAGATAGGGCTGCTTTGTGCCATGTAGGAGGAGCTGAACTAAAACCAAGGCCTCCTCTTCCATGCTGTACTTGCCCCATGATATCACTATGATGGGCAGCTTTTGCATCTTCCACCTCTTCCTTTGCTGCCCAGTTTCTTCCAGTTTTCAACACAGGTGCTGCCTACCTCACTCATTGGTCATGTGGCTCTACCAATGTCATTTCCAATCTAACCTTGGTGCACTTAAACTCCTCGGTTAGAGCTGAGACTGGCAGCTGCAGTATCCCTTTACCATACAGTCCCACTCTACTGAGGCAGCGTGGAACTGATTAACACTTCCAACTGCTCTACTGTTGTCAAGGAAACCTCATACACAGTGAGTGGCCACAGAAGTCTTGGCAGTAGACCAAACTGAAAGCTCCAGAGTTTGGTTGCCTGGTAAAGCACTGCTGTCTATGCTCTTCAACCCTTGCACTGCTTGTTGTCTCACTTCTTCCACAAGAACTGTGTCCTTTAGGTCCCCATCATACCATCTCCCAGGACTTTTCACAGGCTTCTCAGACAATGTTGGTATTTATTTATTGCCTCACTGTTAATGTAGAACCTCTTATCCACTACTTTACCTTTAATTATAGAGATGCTTTTTGATTTAGTGGACTTGAATTGCATTTGTGCCCATTCAGTGTTATTGAGTAGTTTTCCCAATAACCGATTAATGCAGGCTACTGTTGTAATTGTGATTATCATGTCATCCATGTATGCTCGAATTGGTGGTAGTCGCATTCCAGAAGCCAGGCGCTCTTCTCCCACGACCCATTTTGACGCCCTAATAATTGCTTCCATTGCCTTGGTAAAAGCCAGTGGAGAAATGGTGCATCCTGCCATTACTCCAGTTTCTAGACATTGCCATGTATTGTTGAAAATTGCAAATCTCCGAAGTAGGCTTTCGCTAAGTTTGTTATTGTCCTCGGTACACTGAAAAACTCAAATGCTGCCCAAAGAAGTTCACGTGGTACTGAACCATATGCATTAGCCAAATCCAGGAATGTCACATGGAGCTCTTTCCTCTCCTTTTTAGCTGTTTGAATTGCATCACACTGATATGTGCTAAGCATCCTGGGAAACCTGGAATACCGGCTTTCTGTACTGAAGTTTCAATGAAGAAGTGCTTCAATAGGTAAGCTGACAGTCTCTGAGCAACAATGCTGAAGAAAATGTTGCCTTACATGTTTAACAGGGAAATAGGGTGAAACTGAAGTAGAGCAAACTCACAGCTTGCTCTACTTCTTTCCACTTAGGTGCACAGTCCTCCATTTGGTATTCTGGTGGATTGATAGGTGGGATGTCTGAAGGAATCGACATAGACTCCTGACTTTTTGAATCTGTGTGCGTTTCCTCGAGATATCGCTCCACCTCAGACTTAGTTGCTTTGTGTGCCATTTTTCTCCCTAGCGAATAACTTCTTTTCAAATTTGAATGGTTCTTTATAAAAGTTAGTTCTCGCACGTTCCTTCTTTTTGCAGCGTTTCCATAGGCGCTCAACTCTGCGCAATGTTGCAAGCTTGTCTTTTATGACCCTGTGTAATAGATTGAGTGACTTTGTTCTGCTGTCTCATTTCTCTAACTAAGCGCTCAATCTCCTGCTGCCATTTTAGACTGTACAGGAATAGTTTGCACTTTCTCCATTCTTTTTTTTAACTCCAAAACTCTCGCTTCCATATGCATAGATGGTATCCCCAAATTTATACAGCTTCTTTTCAACTGTTCCACCTAACCTTTCCAACGTAAAACAGAGATCTGCGTTTACTGTGTCCCACGCTGTTTTCTCAGAAGCGCTTATGCCCGTTGAGGTTATTTTCCCTTTTACGCTGGTTCGTCTGACCGGGTTCACAAGGATCATTGCGTTCATCACTAGTTGTTTATGCAAGTTCTCTTCTCATCTATGACAGGGGTATATCCTGCAAACTGTGGTTTGCTCCCTGTTGCTGGATTTCATTTGACTGACTTAGTATAAAGTACAGATCAATACGAGGCCCTTGTCCCTTCTGCCTCAAGCATTTCATTCTCTCTTGATGAATCTTCAAACCCCTAACCATTATCACTTTGCTCCAGCCACAGACACAAACCTGGAACTCCATGTCTTTGCTAACTGCAGATCTTGAGCTAGTCCTTTGCAAAGTACTCTCTGTTCTCATGTCCGTTTCCTTTCCTAAGTCGTTAACCATGTTGTCAAACCTTGAGTCATGTTCTGCACTCGCAGACACTAGGGGTATTTTTCTTGCTTCCCTGCATCATTCCACTCCGTTCCCCACTCAGCTAAGCCCAGCTTACTTACCTTCCTTTATATTAACGGTTTTCTTAAATTTGTACTGTGCTTGAGGTCCCCAACCAGAATCTTTTCGTCTCATCCAGAGCCAGCTGCTGCTCCTGTCTGCTGCATCAGATAAGTTTGTCACTATGCGTCGCAACTCTTGAGCACTGAATCCGGTGTCTCAGAGAAACCGGGTTGTGGCGTATAAACCTGGACTCTCCGTCCTCGCTGTTGCGCTTCAGCAGCTAGTTGAGTGTACCGAAGTTTCTTCCTTTCATACGCCTCATCCAAAGCATCCTTCCATGGCACTGTTAACTCTACCAGGTGGACAAGGCGTGCCGGTCCAGACCACAAAACAAATTATAGTTAAGTACTTTCCACTCCACTCCCTTTGAAATTGTGCAAAAGAAACAATTGCTGGTCTCGATAGGTCGATATTTAAAAAAAAAAAAAAAAAATACTGGTAAGTCTATGTTATAAGTTTAGGAGATGCTCTTCTGTTCTAGTTGCCTGCCCAAGACATGTACTACATAAGCCAAAGCATATTGATATTACTAAGCACCAACATCTTCTAGTGAACAGCTGTGTGTTGCCAGCAATACAAAAAATAAACTTGATCCAAAGTAACGGATCACTCTGGCTGTCATTTCTATTAAGACCCTAATCTAGCCTATGTTACAGATGTCTAAGGCAGGAAAACAGCATTTAAGGTTGAAATATTTGCAAACGTCATACTAATTGAGTATGTTAAAAATATATATTTATAGAACGAGTTCAAAAACTTTTTAGGTAAATAACAGCACCTGTTAAGTTTTTATGAGAATCGCTTGAATGTTTGAGCTTAATAGTAATGAGCTATTTGCATACTTAAATGGAGGGAGTGCCTGTAATTGCCCTTTTCCTGAGGAATTATCATACTGTACTTAAATGCCGAAAGTGTCTGTGTTTGTTCATGATCAAAGCTGGAAATGAAAACTGACAGATCTTGGATATTACAGGTACCTGTACATGACAGCATCTTCTGTATAACATAAACACATAGGCCTATATATTGTATTCGCACTAACTACATACTTTTGTTAATCGTAGTGAAGAAAGTTATTAAAATAATATTTGCATTAGAAATGGCATTGTTTATTTTTTAACATAATATGTAATACATACATTGCGTTTTGATTTGCTTACTCTAAACGCAAAATAACTATGATTATGAAAAATAAGTGCCACTGACAATATGAGTGACTTTTTCATACGGATTAGCCCCAATACGTAGGTTGACAAATCTAATATAATACAACTGCTTTTGGCATAATGCATAAAGAATGTTGCCCAAATTTTTCCAAATGCTAAAATTATGTATAAAAATAATGCCTTCAGAAGCATTCTTAATTCTAGCCATGTAGAATTAGTCTTAGTTACTGTATTCTGTCAGTCCTGGCTTCAGAAAATTCTGTGTTACTGTACTTGGGTGTAAATCAAGGATTAATAAGCATTGATGTCTCATTTCCTTTTCCTCCCTATTGGACATAGTAGCAAATGACATTTATTGACATACAATTTTGTTTTCATGTTTTACATGCTGCTCTTAAGGGAAGACATGTGCTCTGGTCTCCTATCCGCAGGGTACATATTTACACAGTGACCTAACATTGCCAGTAGTAAGCTTGACTTTCAAATTGTGCCAATTGGCAGTACTTTCCTACAGGCACACACATGAAATTGTCTTAGTATGCTATATACAGACTCAATATTAGTTCATTTTTTTTCCCTCATGTTCTATATATGTATTTCTTCTAATAAAGTAATAAATAACACAGCTCATAAATTCTAACATAATGTAGATTAGAGTTTATTATTGACTAAAAACTATTGTACATTCTAGTCATAGGGCTTACTAGAAGATGCATGTTTCAATAGGTTTGTTCTGTGTTTTATTATTGGGGACAGAGGTAACCATTAACACTTAAAAGGGAGGCCAATACAGTGCCTATAGTAAATATTCACCCCCTGCTTGAATGTTTTCAGTTTGTTGTGTTACAACCTGAAATCTTGATGCATTTAAATGTGATTTTTTTTTCCTTTTGATTTACACAACCTACTCAACACTTTCAATGTGTGAAAAAATGGGGGGGGGGGGGGGGGGGGGAGAAATCAATTAAAGATAAAAACTTGAAAAGTCTTCATTAGATAAATATTCATCCACTTTGCTATGACACTCCTAAATAAACACAGGTGAAACCAATTGCCTTCAGAATTCACACGGTAAGTTAAATGGAGTCCATCTGTGTGCAATAAAAGTGGTTCACATGATTTCAGATTAAATACAATTGTCTCTGTAAGGTCCCACAGTTGGGTAGTGCATTCAAAGCAAAGATACTACCATGTGGAAAGGCACAGATCAGGGAAGGGGTATAAAAAGATTTCAGAGGCATTGAATATCCCTTGGAGCACAGTCAAGTCGATCATTAAGAAGTGGAAGGTATACAGCACCACCCAGAATCTGCTTAGAGCAGGCTGTCCTCCCAAACTGAGGTTCCGGGTAAGAAGGGCCACCAAGAGGCCAATGACAACTGTGAAAGACCTACAGTGTTCCATGGCTGAGATGGGAGAAACTATCCATGTGTCAACAGTAGCTCAGGTACTCCACAAATCTGGCCTGTATGGAAGAGTGGCAAGAAGGAAGCCATTTCTGAAAAAAGCCCATGTAAAATCCTGCTTGGAATTTGCAAAAAGGCATGTGGGAGACTCTGAAAAGATATGGCAAATGATTCTGTGGTCCGATGAAACAAAACCGAACTATTTGGCCTAAATGCAAAGCGTTATGTCTGGCATAAACCCAACACAGCCCATCACCCAGGTAACACCATCCCTACTATGAAGTATGGTGGTGGCAGCATCATGCTATGGTAATGCTTTTCATCGGCAGGGACTGGGAAGCTTGTCAGGGTAGAAGGCAAAATGGATGGAGCTAAATACAGGTAAATCCTTGAGGAAAACCTGCTTCAGTCTGCAAAAGACCTAAGACTGGGACGGAGAGTCACCTTTCAGCAGGACAATGACCCCAAGCACACAGCCAAAGTGACACTGGAGGGGCTCAAAAACAAGAACGTGAATGTCCTAGAGTGGCCCAGTCAAAGCCCGGACTTGAATCCGATTGAGAATCTGTGGCAAGACTTGAAGATTGTTGTCCACCAACGATCCCCATCCAACTTGACAGAGCTTGAACAATTTTGCCAAGAGGAATGGCCGAATATTGCACGATCCAGATGTGTAAACCTGGTAGAGACTTATCCCAAAAGACGCACAGCTGTAATTACTGCATGAATGCTTATCTAAGCAAGACTTTTTTTTTTTCATTAACTGTTTCACAATAAAAATTCTCTTACCTCTTAAGAGTTGAGTAGGTTATGTAAATCAAAGGAAACAAATAATCCCATTTAAATGCATCAAGATTTTTCTCAGTGGCTGCTAGATAATCAAACCAATGTCATGGTTTTGTAAAATTGCTGATTGTCTATATCATGATGTTTTGGTAAATAATGATGATATCTGTTACACTAAATAAAATCAAATTGAGTCTTACTGTATTTATTGTGTTTTATAGGGCTGGTTATAGTGCCCAGTGCTGGAATAGGCATTGTCCTTGGAGGCTACATTATCAAAAAGCTGAAACTGGGTGCTAGAGAGTCTGCTAAGATGGCCATGATCTGCAGTGGCGTGTCTTTGCTGTGTTTTTCCACACTCTTCATCGTTGGTTGTGAAAGCATTAACCTCGGAGGCATCAATATACCGTATACCACAGGGTAATGCTTCTGTCTCCTCAGTACTTCTCACATCATTCAGAATTCAATTTAAGATGGCTTTTTTAAATCTCTCGCCTATCTTTAGATGCTAGGATGTTTGTACTTTTCACAGGGACCAAAAAAAAAGTATTACTCTCTAGGCTCAGAGACAGCCTATGATTTATTCAGGTGGTGGACAGAAAGATCACCTGTGATATGTGGCACACGCATATGTGTAAATTATAGGCTGTCACTCACATAATTAATTCATTTGTTAAGCAAATTAAATTCCTTTTGAATGTATTCGGTAATGTCTATGGGCTTGACAGCAGATCTGACATATTTCAAAGAGGAATGAAAGTAGGTACTCAAGGTTTGCCTTTATTTAAAATAATCTGATTTAATAGCAAAGCAGATAGGGATCTAGATTTTGATTTCATTGTGTAACGTGTACAGCCTGATCTTGTCTGACTTTCAAAGATGCATATAAAGTGACACTGCTTCCCAGGCGATTTGCAATGGTTATCTACGTAGACATACTTTTAAACTTTTAAATGTATTTTATAATCCTTTCTCCCAATTGAACTCATTTGTCACGTTAACCAATTTTGATCTTTATCTTGAACTGCTAATTCAGTTGATACAGTTTGGTACAGACGTTCCTCACTAGGGCATGTGGGTACTGGGCTCATGAATGCTATTTGTGTGAAGTTTGGCCTGCATGGAATGTACATTTCCATGCATGTTTCACAATAAAGAGGCTCTGTATTTTAATATGTATGTGGAGGCCATTTTACTATCATACAGCAGCAAAGTGTGACTTTTAGGTAGTCCTAGTTATATATTTAACAGAAAAAAGAGGAATGCAACCATTGTTCTAGTTGTGACAGGCTGCCCTACTGTCTTTTTGACTCATGTAAATTTCTATTCAACTTTAGAAACAAACTGAGAAGTGTGACTGCTACCAGTTCAAGCAGTTAATTTAGTGTTTGTTTAAAAACTGCCTAATTTTTATCATAATTTCCCACAGAAACAGAGAGGCTGTTTATTTAGCCCCTTTGTGTTTGTTTCCAGTCCCACTCTCACCATGGCACACAGGAATTTGACGGGCAGCTGTAATGTGAACTGCGGATGTAAAATCCACGAGTATGCGCCTGTCTGTGGCTCAGACGGCATCACTTACTTCAACCCTTGTCTGGCTGGCTGCACCAGTGTGGGGAACGATAGCACAGGAGTGAGTATTAGCCATGTATTTGTGTTGAACATGAATATTGTCTAAAAGGTATTCCTTGAAGCTCCTGAGAGGAATGTCTAGGAAGACACAGAGTGCTGGGAGTTGGAGAATATATTGCCCATTTTAACACATTCAGAGCCCTTATTCACAGTGTTTTGGTAGCCCTGAACAGATTAACTCCCCATTTTCAAACATGTACATTTGGTCAGAAATTCATAATTCAATGAGAATTTTTTACTTTTTTTTTTTTTATAGGATTGCATTTTTTTTTTACATTTTTTTTATAGGACTAATGCATTTCTGAAGTGAGGTGGTTTGAAAATTGGCCACTTTGTGTGTGTAGTTGTAATTTCTGCCTCTCTGCAGCTGTTAATTTGGTATGGATATTTTCCATTTACAAGGACACAGTTGCCATAGCTGCAAGGTAAGAAATCAAATATTATGAAATGTAGGTGGAATGAAGAATCCATTTAACTCTGTTTAAGTAGTGGTTATTCACTTTATTTTAAAAATGAAACTGCACAAACCCAAAAATGCTGGTGTAAAATGATTGTCTGATATCAATTCCAATTTGAGAAGGTGACCTCAGTGCTCAGTTATTTTTTGCTTTCATATGCTGAGGTAGTGAAACCGAATCAGGCTTGTGTCCTACAGGATTGCATTTCTGTTGTGAGGACATTGTTGGTGCTCTGCCTCATAAAAGATTGTAACTGAGTAGCAATTTCTACTGTTAAAACGTCAATAATAGATTAGCTTGCTGCTTCCTTATACAACGCTGTTCTGGACTGTGGGAGCGTTCTGACAGCCAGCCCATTTCTGACACTGATAGTGTGCTTGGAGTTGAAACAAAGGACTGTGAAAAGTGGACAGTGCATGGTGAACTACAGCTATCCTAATCCTTACATTGTGTACTTGATATAGCAGTTCTAAACAGATTATGAATGCAAATACCTAACTTATGATTACAGCAGTCCCTCGTTAATACAGGCACTCTTATGCCGTACATTCAGATATGCCAGACACAACATAAAATGGCTGTGTTACTTAGTGGATTTTAGTGTAACTTTAAAATTGCTGCTTTTGTATTGTGTATACTGTTATTTAAATATGTTATTTAAATGGTCTGACTGTGGCAGTTGTGTGTATCTGACATGCTATACAAATGTATTGTGGTTTGTTCTTTTTTTCTGCTATGTACTGTACAGTGCTTTGCGATACTTTTGTATAAAACGCACTATATAAATGCAATAAATATATAAATAAAATAAACATATGCCCCCCAATAATATCCAATTAATTGTGACACTAGGTCACTGGCTTGCATGATTGAAAGAGACACACTGAATAAAAAACAGCTGCTGGACTGATACCAAAGACAGGGTGAAAATAAACAGATACAAGTAGCCTACTAAATCACTCAAGTAGAATGGTTAAAAGAGGGAATATAAATCCACAGTAAACTGTCTTTGTTTGATTAAGAATTATCTGCAATAGCGTGCACTTGCAGTCAGTCAGCCCCAACCACATTTCCCCTACCCCTCAACTACTCACAAGTTAACCCCTGAGGAACCCCCACCCTCCCGGCGATCATCACAATGCATATGTAATACATTTGATATGCAATAAAAAAGCTACCTTAAAAAAAAAAAAAGTATGATGTAGAAGCAGCCTATGGAAAAATGACCCATGGGGGTAGTTTTTAAATATTACCATGTTCCAGTACACCACTCCTAACGTAGTTTTTTGTCTCTTGTTTTCCAGATAAGGAACTACACAGACTGTGCTTGTGTGCAGAGTAGGCAGGTGATCACACCACCTACAGGTGGGCAGAGGAGCCAGCTCCAATTAGTTATAGTGAAAACCTATCTGAACGAGAATGGCTATGCTGCATCTGGCAAGTGCGACCGCACCTGCAGTACCTTGATACCTTTCCTCATATTTCTGTTCATCGTCACCCTCATTACTGCCTGTGCACAGCCGTCAGCAATTATTGTAACACTGAGGTATGTCTCCAACTGCTGCTTTAGATATTGCAGGCTTTTAAAGGTGCTTATACAGTCACGTGCACATCATTTAAGCAGAGTCATGCCATTATTTTCTATTTTCACCAACAAGAAATAGCAACAAAAAGCAAAGTTTCCATGTAGGAATTACAATTAGGAACATGTCCGTCAATGGTTCTGATTACTTAAAATCATTCCTAATTCCAGCAGAAGTACTGTTTTGCATATGTTTACCCTTAGCTGGAAAATACTGCACCTGTTGTATAAACTAAAACTCTTTCTCCAAATTAAAAAAAGCAGCATGTTGCTGGCATTGTTAATATTTTAGACGTTAGTATGGGTGTGGCTTGCTTATTCAGTCAGATGTGTCAGTAAAGGAGATGATAAAATTGAATACTGTTCTTTTTGATAAAAGAAAATGAATTGCCTCTGGAGCATCCATTACTTCTCACATTGCCATTTTCAGGATTCAGTAATACACAAAAAGTTTTGTCTAAAATAGAGGAGCAAAAAAAAAAAATAGCATTCTTTATATTTTGGCTTAAAACGTGATGCTTTTAGGCTGCATGAGGAGACATTACTAAACAGCAATTTCTTTCCTTTTTCCTGTGCAGGTCAGTAGATGAACGAGAGAGACCTTTTGCTCTAGGAATGCAGTTTGTTCTTCTGCGAACTCTAGGTAAGTTTAAAATAACCCTCAATAGGAAATATGTTACGGTATACACATCCTTATCACATACAGTAATTTTATAGCAGCAATCTTTTATTATGAACTTACTCCATCTAGTGATTGGCTGTTGTATTACACAGTCAACTGAACAGACTGGGATGATGGTTATAGTTAGTACATTAAAATGTGTGCAGTTAGGGAAATAAGACTGCTATTGCAGAACAGTTTCACATATTTTCCAGGTTTTAATACAGTCTTGTTTAGCCCCAGTGCAAAGGTATCAAGCTCCAGAGTGTCTCATTAAACACATTGTGAAACCAAGAATGGATCAAACTGCTACGCAATGGGAAGTCTTATTTTCTCCTGGTGGGTTAAATTAACAAATTTAAATTAAATATATATATAATATAATTTATCATTATAATATTATTATAAAAAATATAATATATATATATATATATATATATATATATACATATATATAATATATATAATATTATGACTGAACTCTTAGCTTAATTTGAAAATCTTATTATAAATGTTTTTTTTTGTAATCTTAAATCTGAAACATGGACCTGTTCATTTTGTGCAGCCTACATTCCTACCCCGATCTATTTCGGCACGGTCATTGACACGACCTGCATGCTCTGGCAACACAACTGCGGCGTACAAGGTTCCTGCTGGGAATATGACATCACTTCCTTGCGATTTGTCTACTTCGGGCTGGCAGCCAGCCTCAAGTTTGTGGCCTTCATCTTCATCTTCTTGACGTGGTACTCCATTAAATACAAAGAAGACAGACTCCAGAGATGGATACAGAGAGCCTCGCCAATTAGCACAGTCAGCGAGATGGTCGGAAATGCAGGGGCCCAGCAAAGCTCTGCACGGACTCGATCCTGCCCTGCCTTCAGCAGGGCTGAACATACTGAAGAAATGACACTAAACAGAGGGGGTGGCAGCAAGAGATGCCTTGACCATTCACTGGAAGCAATAAGCACCCCTGAATATACACTGGAAGAAGACACTGCTGAGATCTAATGCAAATCTCTTTTGCTTCACCAGCTGTTGTGGCTTTAAGTTTTTGTGTTTAAGTTTACTATGGCTTCCACAAAATATTTCCAGTTAGAAATCCTGTGCCTTCCTTTTTTCTTATTTCATTTAGACGAGTTGTGTGCTGGTCTTTTTTTAAGAAGCCACACACTGATACTCAACACAGATTGAGGGCTGGTTACCTCAAAGTGACAACCAGAGGATTTGTAGCTTTTTTTTTTTTTTTTTTTTTTGAATGAAAATTAGGTTTATGTAAGAAAAAAAAAAAAACTTAGAAAAGCTAATCTAAGTATGTTGTGCATCTCAATAAACACCTATAGTCGAATACATTTTTAATTTAAACATATTTAGTGTTAACAACATGTGGTGCTGCACGGGTGAAATAATACAGATTACAGATTTTTATTTATTTATTCTGCCATAGTTATAGTGCATTCAGAAGTTATCCAGTACATTGGGCTATGATGATTGAGGAATAAAAATCTGCTTTAACAAGCACAAATGGAATAATGTGCTTTGCAAGCACTTGCGTTTTCAGAAAACATCTAGTATCAACACAAGCAGAAAACAGTAGCAGCATAGTAGTATGGCTCATTAAGAATGATAATAGAAAAAGCTTGTATCTGTAACGTACACACATTTTAAACGTACCACATCAACTGGTGGTGGTTTTTTTTTTTATTTAATTATTATTTCTAATCAATATTTTAGTTTATTTATATATTTTAAAAACATTTTGCCAGTGCAACATCCATTCACATCTGGGAGTGTTTCAGTAAGACTGATGCTTTCATTCATGGGACTAAACCATACCTGTTTACTCGGTGTGGGCATTCATTATGTAACACAGGGCTCAAAGTTTGCCAAAATCCATAGGGGCATCTGGCTCCTAGACTTCAAAATTTGGTAGCCAACTAAAAATGTAGGGGCCAACTGAAATATTCTTTGTTCTATAATTCCAGCTATTTTGTAGTGGATTGTTCTACTGATATTAAGACATACATGTATACAATCAACATACTAATCGAAAATATATTAACTATTTAACAACCAGACATTTTTTATCTATGATAAAAAAATAATAATAATAATCCAGCTTTCGTGGTAGACTGCAAAAACAAAACAGCATATTGAAAGTTGAACATCCCTCTTACACAGAAAGCAAAGAAGAGTTTTGACCGACTACAACAGCCCAAAGATATGGGAGTTGCACTAGTGTAACAACAAAAGCAAAGATGCAAATAAGACTCTCACTGCATAGCAGTCTCTCCCTTTCCCGATTTTACTATGAGCTTGATTCGCCACACTGTATAGGTAACAAGCGCAGGTGAATCATATTAAACTCATAGTAAAACCAAGAATGATCAAACTGCGATGCAATAAGAGTCCTCTTTCCATCTCTGAAAAGTATAACGCATTTAAAGAATTTACATACTGACCCGTTATATTGTACTCATGCAAATATTTATTTAACTCTTTACACTCAGCCCGGTGATTACACGCATATTACTCGGGCACCTACCTGGCTTGTTTAAATCTTTATTTTCCTTCATTTTCATATAACACTTGCACTGCTCAATACTTTTACATCAACATAATTATAATAACTTTTTTTCCAACTTAAATGGTTTTTAACTGCCTGGTAGCCTCATCCTGAGAATGTGCTACTTGCCTGTTACGGCAGTATGGCGGTGTGGGACTTGTAGTTTTTAATGCGTGATAAACAGTGGGCAGTGGACACCAATAAACTACATTCCCAGAGTAGATTACGATTGAGCTTTGAGTTTAGATCAGACTGAGTTTATATATATGAGAGAGAGAGTGAGAGAGAAAAAATTCGGTCTCCCCTGGCAACCCACAGCTCGCAAATTTGAGCCCTGTACCACAGGGTGCGTTAAGTAAGTGAGCGGCTCAGAGCAGCTCAGTAAAAGAATCAACTTAACAACCTGCTCAGTTCCGCCACTGCTGAGCTTCTCATCAGTGGTCACAGTGAGCGGACGGCATGGCCACCTGCAGGAAACAAGTGGAGATGACAGGCAGGATTGACAAATATGTTTGTGAAGAACGATGAACTGGTTTCAGCTTATGAAGTTGTGTATTAATTTGCTAAAGAAGATGGTAAAAATTGTTGTTTTCGAATTTGTATCATTTAATTTCATTTTTTAAAAATGTAGAACTATTTTATGTTTATTGATGTATTATTATTAGGCTTGTAGTATTTAATGTTATTCATAATTTTCATTATTAACGTCTGTATTGTCGGTATTAAAAACAGCCAGATACGAGCTTCAGTCCAAACAGAGCGCTGAATTCAGTGAGGTACAGCAGGGGACAGTAACTTCACACAGGGCCATTTCATCTACTGTCACCTGAGAAACACACACAAGCAGAGAATTATTCTCCATTTTTAAATGTTGCTCAGAGGTCTCGTGGAGCAAAGCGTTGTCATTTAAATGAGCTCAGTCTACTTTCTGAGCATTCTCTTTCTGAGAGGCTCACTTACTGAACGCACCTACTGCCTCAACCTCTATAGTGCAGGAAATAGAACACCAGTCAGAGATACAATTGTTGGGCGAGAGATCTTAAAAGTATACTGCCTTGGTATCCAACTCAGTCAGGAAATGTACAGTACTGTATTCGGTATCCAGAAAACATAGGATGTTGGTGCGATAAACCACCAACGGCAAAGTTGAAGTTGCTTGTTCCAAAACAAAGAAGAAAGGTAAATATAGCATGCACCCATTTTCTTTCCTCCTTATCTGTTTCTTCACTGTACACTCATGCATAAGAGAACCATATGGTAATGCTGTGGAGTACAGTGTCTGCAGTGATATGAGAGTAAATCATTAGGAATGCAAGCCTTTATAAATTGCTGCTAACAGTAATCAGGGGTAGGCAACCCTGGACCTAGAGTGCTGCAATCCGGGAGGTTTTGTAGGTATCTCTTAATCATCAGTTGCTAAATACCAGGAACACGTGGTAATTCTGACCAGTTAATCAATTAGGGCTTGGGTAAAACAAAAAAACAGAAGTGTCTGAGCACTACAGGACCAGGGTTGCCTACATGACTAGGTTCTGCCAACACAGATGATCTCTTCAAAGTTCGTTGTGAAGCCCTAACTGCTCCAAAACAAATAAAGCATCAGTAATGTATGTTTTAAGATTGCTCTTGTATATTGTTTTCACACTATTATCTTAGAGCAGTATTTCTTTTTAACAGTAGTTAAAACTATAAGCAGCAGCCGCTCCGGCATATGGTCAACATAGTAGTCTACAAAATACAGAGCACGAGTAGTTAATAGTAATAGACTATTTAGCAGGGTCTTTTTAGATTTTCAGATTATTACACTAAAAGTTATCAAATTACACCAATCTTTTTTTCAATCAAGCCAATAAATTGCTACTATTATATAGTATGTCCATCACTGTGCATATGCAGTAACTACTGATCTATTAGCATTCAAGTTCATCTAAAAAGACTGCAAAATAATTCTGCGAGTTAACTCAGTATGGGGGGGGGTGGGGGGGTCAAGTTAAACAGATGAACTATTCAAAAAAGTAATATAGACAATAATTCAGTATGGGGGGGGGGGGGGGGGGGGGGGGTGTCTGTGATCAAATTTTTTAAACAGCTAGTTTAATTTGTCGTTTGAGCATTTATTATCAAACTCGTATTTTCCATCGTTTAAATCGTCCGGCTGGGGAGTAAAATTAGCTTTACAGTCACTTCACTTCTTTTTGATTTGAATTTTTTGTAACTATCGGTACATGAATACACCCCTAAACCTGCTTATGTAATTATACGAATGTCCATTAAATAACCACTCAAATAACTCTATATAAATATATATAATATATATATATATATATATATATATATATATATATATAATATATATATATATATATTGGGCATTGTTAAACAACTACATACCTCTATCATGTAAGTGAAAGCAACTCCTTCCCAGGGCAAGCAGTGAGTAGCAAAAACCTGCAAGTGTCCCTATCTCTCCAATAGTGATTTCATTTTTAGAACTGTATGTGTATGTGGTGTATTTGTGATGCAAAAGAAAGAGAAATTGCCTGGATGTTTTAATGGTAATTCTTTCAAGTAGTCTGGTTTAATTATTCCGTTTTTATCAATATTGTATTTTTTAAGAAACCAGTATTTTAACTTTTAAAGGCTGTTGAATTTTTTGCTCAACAGTAATAAAGTTTTGGGGTTTTTTTTGTGAACTGTGTACAAATACTTTGAACACTTGATATTTGTCAATAAAACAAAAATGGGAAAGCTAATTAATCATTGGCTATGTTGTATTTTCTTATTGCAAAAAACCAACAAAAAACTATATAATACATTGTAAAGTTCCTTAGGAATATTTCATTCACCCAGCACCCCAACACATTAAACCAAAATAGTTTGTCGAAAAAGTGATACACAATCAAAAAAGTTTACTGAAAAGCAAACACATTTTCTATACAGTCAAATATTTGTTGTACAGTGAAAAAGTTTTTGCCCGTCTGATTTTCTGCACTTTTGCACATTTTTCACATTGAATTTGGTCAATGTTTTTGTAGGTTGTAGTAGTATGTAGAGATAGTCTGAGAAAAAAAATGACACCAAAGTTTGGTGCTTCTTTCATTTGGTTGGTGTGCAAGGTAATCAAACATGCAATCTTCAAGTGTGAAAAGGTTATTGCCACCCTAGTTAACTCAACCCAATTAAAGGGATAGTTAGGGTCAGCTGTTTGAATACTTTGGTTATCAACCAGGCCTTATATGGGCCAGCCCTGCCCAATATAAATTTGACTAACTTTGGCCCTTACCATCAGGGTGAAGTTGTCAGCACACAGTTTGTAGATGCACATCATATCACGATCAAAAGAAATTCCTGAAGAAAAGTTGTTGATGCCTATCAGTCTGGAAAGGGTTACAAAGTCATTTCTAGGGCTCTGTGGCTCCACCAAACCACAGTCAGAGCTATATTGTCCAAATGGAGAAAGTTTGGGGCAGTCACAAATCTTCCCAGGAGTGGCCGACCTGCCAAAATCTCTCCAAGAGCAAGGTGTAAAATCGTCCAGGAAGTCACAAAGAACCCTAACATCCAGGGATCTGCAGGCCTGTATCACGTTGGCTAAGGTCAGTGTTCATGACTCCACCATCAGAAAGACACTGGGCAAAAATAAGATTCATGGCAGAGTAGCAAGGCGGAAACCACTGCTCACTAAGAAGAACATGAATGCTCGTCTCAAGTTTGCCAAAAACACCTGGATGATCCCCAACAGTTCTGGAACAATGTTCTATGGACAGATGAGTCAAAAGTGGAACTTTCTGACCAACATGGTTGGCCCTGTTATGTCTGGCAAAAATCAAACACTGCATTCCACAGTATGAACCTCATACCAACGGTCAAGCATGGTGGTGGTAGTGTCATGATTTGGGGATGGTTTGCTGCATCAGGACCTGGACGACTTGCCTTCATTGAAGAAACCATGAATTCTGCTCTGTATCAGAGAATTCTATAGGGGACTGTCAGGTCATCCATCCTTGAGCTGAAGCTGAAGCGCAACGGAGTCATGCAGCAAGACAATGATTCGAAACACAGAAGCAAATCTACATTTGAATAGTTGAAGAACAAAAAATGTAAAGTTTTCGAATGGCCTAGTCAAAGTCCAGACCTAAACCCCATTGAGATGTTGTGGCAGGACCTGAAACAAGCAGTTTATGCTCACACCCACAAATGTCACTGAGTGGAAGAAGTGGGCCAAAATTCCTCCACTGTGCTGTGAGAGACTGGTCAATAACTACAGGAAGCATTTGGTTGCAGTTATTGCTGCTAAAGGTGGTGTAACCAGTTATTGAGTCAAAGGGGGCGATTACTTTTTCACACAGGGGCATTGGGTGTTGCATAACTTTCTTTAATAAATAAATGAAATATGTATCAAAATTTTGTGTTATTTGTTCACTCAGGGTCCCTTTTATCTAATATTAGATTTTGGTTGAAGATCTGGTAACATTCAGTATCAAAAATATGCATAAATGTAGAAAATCAGACAGGGCAAATACTTTTTCATAGGCACTGTATATAATATATATATATATATATATATATATATATATATATATATATATATATATATATATATATATATATAGAGATAGAGAGAGAGAGAGAGAGAGAGAGAGAGGAGAGAGAGAGAGAGAGAGAGAGAGAGCGCAGGTCGATCGATCTCCTAATACCAAATGAGTAGAATTTAACCTAGCTCTTGGGATATACCAAATGAGTATGAATTTAACCTCCTATCTTAAACAAAAAAACATATTGTTTACTGAGGTCTGTTGCTGAACAATCTATATACTGGTTCTTTAAATCAAGTCCCTTAAAGTTTTTAAATCCCAGAAACACACCATATAGTCATTCCTTAAATATCAATTTATTGAGGTGGTACCTGGTAAAAGCTGGTTAACAATTGCACCTTCATTTCGCACAGCTGAATAGCAACATGACGTATAGTGTCGTGCACATATGACGTGTACTTAAAAAAAACAAAACAAAAAAATATATATATATTTTATTGGAATATTAACTCAAAATGTAACAAACCTTGTTGCAGACTCCAATAACATCCTTAACACAATAGGGGTCATGTATCAAGAACGACCGATGCAATGCTAAACTGACAGAGCGTAAAGTAGCACTCTGCCGCGGCACAAATTTTACCCATCAAGAATGGATTAACTGGCCCAAAATTTATGAGGCACGGTGTAAAACTACCCCATTTAAATGTGATAATTCTGCTGTGTCGGTGTTCTGAAACCCTCAAAATGGGCGACCGGTAACAAAGATTAACAGACTAATCTGAAAAATAGCACCTCCCCTCCAAATGGGTTACCTCAATTGAACAATAGGTAGGTCATTTGAAGAGGCAATGACCTCTGTTGACTGTTCACACTAACGTGGCACAGGCATTTTTTTAAATTTATTTTTATTTCCTATTATAGTTAACCTAGGTGTTCATACATGATTTGGGGTGGCAGCGTGGGAATTTATTTTAAATATATACGGATATAAGCAACGACTGTATTTATCTGAACAAGGCGCTCTGTCAGGTCAGTTTTAAAAGGAAAACTACGCTGAGATCTGTGAGCAAAGTCCTTTTGGTCCCTCTGGGGCAAGGCCATGACTGACTCACAGGCTCAATGAGCAGCTTTGGCATAAAATATTCGGATTCGGGTCTTTAGGAGGTAAATACCCATTCAGTAATGGTTACATTTCACACTTGAAAGGAAACAATGCTTCTTGACTTACCTGAAGCCAGAATTGTTGCATGACTTTTATCATCATAACAAGTCCACAAAAGTCTACAACATTTAAGAGGGTAACAACTCAATACCTATTTGTATACATATTTACACAGATCACCTTGAAGTACATCAATAATTAACCTTTCTAAAAATGTCTTTTCAAGCAGTATACAGTGCCTATAGAAAGTCTACACCCCCTTTCAAAATGTTCAACTTTTGTTGCCTTACAACCTGGAATTAAAATGCATTAAAATAGTTTTTTTTTTTCATTTACCTACACATCCAACCCCACAACTTCCAAGTGAAAAAAATATTCTAGAGATTTGTAGAAGATTAATTAAAAATAAAAACTGAAATAGCTTGGTTGGATAAGTGTCCACCCCCCTTGTAATAACAATCCTAAATTATCTCAGGTGTAACCAATCACCTTCAAAACCACACACCAAGTGGCCTCCACCTGTGTTAAATTGTAGTGATTCATATGATTTCAGGATAAATTCAGCAGTTCCTGTAGGTTCCCTCTGCCGGGGAGTGCATTTCAATGCAAAGACTCAACCATGAGCACCAAGGCACTTTCAAAAGAACTATGGGACAAAGTTGTTGAAAGGCACAGATCAGAGGATGGGTATAAAAAAAAAATATCCCTTGGAACATGGTCAAGACGATTACACTGTGTAACAATTTTTTTTTTTTTTTTTTGTTCCTGGGTAGTAAGTGTTATTTCCTAATTGCTTATGCCTCAAAAGTATAGAAAATGGCTATTATTCCCATTTTCTTTTGTGACCAGGACAGGTAAATTTCAAAATATCACTATTTCCAATGAGAAAACAGGAGCTTTTGTGTCTTTTCATTCACATAAAGTCAGAAAAAAACAACATATGAATCCAAATTAACATGTATTTATACTAAAGTAATACAAAAATGACTACAAAAGATTTAGAAGCGAGTAGTTTTTCGAGATTTACGATTATACTGTAAATTTACAGTATAATCGTAAATCTCAAAAAACAACTCATTTCTAAATCTTTTGTAGTCATCTTTGTATTACTTTAGTATAAACTTTATGTGATATTTTGAAATGTACCTGTCCTGGTCACAAAAGCAAAGTTTGTGGGGAATAATAGCCATTTTCTATACTTTTGAGGCATAAGCAATTAGGAAATAACACTTACTACCCAGGAACAAAAATTGTGTTACACAGTGTTATTAAGAAGTGGAAGGTGTATGGCACCACCAAGACCCTGCCTAGATCAGGCTGTCCCTCCAAACTGGATGACTGAGCAAGGAGAATTATCAGAGGCTACCAAGAGGCCAATGGCAACTTTGCAAGAGCTACAGGCTTTTATGCTTTTAAGACTGGTCAAAGAGTGCATGTGACAACAATATCCCAAGCACTCCACAAATCTGGCCTGTATGGTAGGGTGGCAAGAACAAAGCCATTATTCAAGAAAGCCCACCTTGAATCCTGTTTGAAGTATGCAAAAAAAAAAAACACAACACACAGGAGATTCTGTAGCCATGTGGCAAAAAGTTTTGTGGTCTGACGAAGCTAAAATGGAAATTTTTGGCCTAAATGCAAAGTGTTACGTTTGGCGCAAACCCAACATAGTGCATGACCCAAGGAACACCATCCCTACTGTGAAGCATGATCGTGGCAGCATCATGTTATGGGGATGTTTCTCATCGGCAGGGACTGGGGCACTTGTCAGGATAGAAGGGGAAACAAATGGCGCAAAGTACCGACAAGTCCTTGAGGAAAACCTGCTGCCCTCTGCAAATATTTTCTCAATAAAAAAACTTTTTTCCCCGATTACACCGATTAACGCATTTTTTCAACTGCAAACACACTTTTTCTAAATCAAGTGATAGTACTTGCAGCCTTAGCAAACTGTCTGAGGAGGATCTTTTTGTGAACTGATACTGTATTTTGATAATGGTTTTGAAGGAAATGGGCAACGACACAGAATACGTTTCAGTGCTGCATTCTGTTACCCAGAGCTTGCTGCGTCGGCTGTTCATGGCTGCTGTCTTTCTGATGCCACACGCAGCTATTAGAAAACGCCTTCTTCAAACCTTGTAGCACAGCATACATTTCAACGTCCTATAATTATATTTGTCTGGATTATCAAGTCAGTTTAATCTAATAGATTAATATTAATTTTATTGTTAAAGTATACATCACTTATCACGGATTTAGTAATTTTTTTTTATTATTATTTATTTATTTGTTTAATATAGCGTTGACAAGACTGTTCATGGCTTCATTGTATAATGATAAAATGTCATTCGTCTCCGCTAAAAAGGTGGCAGCAGTAGTTTTAGTGGTTATTTGCATTACGATTAGCAGGTCACTCGTGATCTTCACATCGTCCCTTTGGTTAACAGCCACAGCCAGCCTCCCGCAGTAACATTTCAAAGCTACGCTGGGCTATGCGGAATCTGCATATATTTCTGTGGGTGTTGACTGACGTCTACAGCGCATCTCCGAGATTCTGTGCAGCACTTTGCAGAACTGCGGAAATCTGCGCTATAAGAACACGACCAATGTCTCAAACAAAACTAGCGCAGACCCGCGACTGCAGCAGGATAGCCTACATATTATCAAGGTAGTTTTGTTTAAACTAGTTGTAACAGTATTCCAATTGTCTTAGGTAAGTGAATAATTTTTCTTTTTTTTTCAAACTCCACATATGTAATAATCATTGGAAGCTTACTTGTGCAATGTCGTAAATGTAAATCCAATAACACGTTTTAGTATTAAAATACTTTTTTTGTTGCTATACATATTTTACTTATCCTGTTGAAAAAATAAAACGACTCATCTCTGCTCTTAAATAATAACCTGTGGTACATGTTTTGTTTGAAGCAAAAGACCGTTCATTTCCCAATTCTATTTGCCATCAGCTAAACAAAGCATTTATTTATTGATTTGTTTATTTGTTTAATTTTATACGTTAAAATGTTTTAACAAACTACAGCACCACGAGCAAATAATAGCTCATAATACTGTTGTAGGAAAACATTGAGTGTAAAATTAATTAAATTATTATTCTGAATTATTATTATAAAAAAAGAAACGTACCACGTTATTTGGCATTGTAAAATACAAAATAGCAAACTACGTGCGTGTTTTTTTTTTTTTTTTTTTTTTTTTTTTTTTTACAGACCGCAATAAAGGCCACAGTTATTCATTAAAAAAGGGTTAGGGTTAGCAATCTACAACGAGGTGCTCCTACTTATGATTTAATAAAAAAATAAACACACAAACAGATTTAGAATACAGACTATGATATGTCACAATAACTAAACATACCATTCCACAGAACTGTGAGTGCATTTACTAAAACAATAGTTTTTTTTAGCATGCACCACCATTTTTAACTGCAATGTCAGGTGTCTACAGATGAATACATTACCACTTGAAGTTAAATGAAAGTAACCAAATTGGTGCCAAATAAATCATTCTTTTTTCTTTTCAATTTTTATTCAATCTTTTGAACACAACAGATTGTTATTTTTCTCCCCAATTTCTTTGTGTTAGAATGACACAACCTGGAAGCTTAAATGGCAGATGTAAATGTACAGACCAGATGAACAAGGCAGCAGTCATAACAGTGAAATAAGGCAAACAAACAAAAGTGCAATAGAGTTATACAAACACACCTGCTTGGTTAGGAATTGTCAGTGGTTGTTACTTTAGAAGAGTGCACTAAAATGTTTTTACGTTGGAGGTATTAATAACACACTCACAAACACTGGGTGCAAGGACGTTAATAATACATCCATAACTTAAAACACTGAGTAATACAACTAAAGAAACTTCTTAAAGAAAGCTGATTGGAAAACATTTCAGTAAGTGCATTTCACAGGCATTGAAAAAAACCCTTGTAGAAAAGTTTGTCTACCAGACAAAGACTTCTGTTAACTCAGACGTTAATGATAGATTTATTAGACCTGTGGTTGCAAATAATTAATAAAATCCAATATCAGCCTGGCATGATTTTTAAATAATTATTAATTAGAAAAGCTACACTTGGATTTGACCATATATATATATATATATATATATATATATATATATATATATATATATATATATATATATATATATGATATATATAGTGTAACACATTGTTGTCTAATTATTTTAAGAACCTGTTGTAAAAAAAAAAATAGTACAAATACAAATAGAATGCAGCATTTCTAAACCTGGAAATCTCTACTTTTGAAACCAAGATATCTTGACCCATTTGGCAATGAAATATGTCCCATTGTCTCTTTATGCCTTCTGGAGTCTGTCATCTTAATGTGCTACTTTAAAACTTGTATTCAATTGAAGGGATGGGAGGACAAGCCACTGCCTTCTGTTCTGAAGTTTTCAGAGGTTCGTTGTTCGGTTGGATTGTTTTTGCTGCTGTTATGTGTGGTTGCTTGTTTAAGAGGAGCAGTAGTGCCCATCTGTGTTGTAAGATTTGCAGTTTGGTGAAGGAAGGGGCTGTCTGTATCTACTGGAAGGTAACCTTGGCCTTCAAATATGTCCTCCTCCTCAACGTCATTTCGGACAAAGTCCTGCTGATGGGAGACTGACTGTAGAACAAAGCTATGTCTGGTCTCCACCTCGGTCAAACCATTTCCACTGAAAACGAACCCGTCATTGTCCAAGTGCTCTTCCACCTGTTTGGCCCACGTTTCCTTTTGACCGCTCCTCCAGTATTCCAAGTCTGGAATGATTCTCCCAGGTATGTCATTATGGGATTCACGTTTATTTTCAAGAGTTTTAAAATCTGAACTGAATCTTACAGTTTCAGAGTCTGCCGCGGGCACAGTAGGCTGCATGTTATCCACGGTCATCATTGTACCGCTTGATTTGTCTTCCATTGGGGGAATTTCCCCCAGTCCGGACCCTGTGGAGAAGTCAGATGAAGCCCCATCCTCATTAAGGGCATCAGACTTATTTATTTCATTTTGTTCATAAAAAATGCTTAGCAGTGCAAACATACTATCTACGTCCTTCCAATAATTAGTCCAGTCATCCAGGCTAAGACTATAATTGTATCTGTTCTCAAACGTCATCTCGTTCACACCGTACAAATCTTCCAGTCCTTGCCAGTTGACGTCCTCAGTAAAGTTTGGCAGTTTAGCCTTCCCATCCATTCCATAGTTGCTCTCCTCTGTAGATAAAACACAAAATTAAAGTGGGTGTAAGTATACCTAGAAATACACTTTGGGCTTTCATCACACAACATGCAATCATGCATATGCTCCCCTTTCAAGGCTTGATTAGACTTCCCACATCCCAGTGCAGCACAATCTGTTAGGCATCAGAACCACAGACCCAAAATAAGATTAATTTATCGTAATATGTTCTAAGGCTTAAACAGTCTAAAATCATTAACATTTCTGTTTTCTCAATAAACTACCACATCTACAATATGCCTTACAAAATCTAATCACTGCAAATAGATTTCTAGTCAGATGGGATATTTGAAAATGTATGATGTTTAAAAAGGAAATGAACAAGCAAGACAATGCATATCTGAAAAGCAAAATTAAATTAGATGAACTGTGCAGCTAGGGTGGTGTTACATGAAAAAAGAATTTGTAGATGAAGAAACAGGGAATTAAAAGGACTGTCAACAAGCCAGTTTCTGCTTCAAATACTGTAAGGAAGGGTGGCTGTTGACCAGAAAGATAATAATATACTATTACGTAAGCTACAAAACACAATAATAAGTAGTTAGCATAAAATATTATAAATAAAAATACAAAGCTAGACTGCAGTTACTGCTTCATAACTGGTAAATTATATATATAGATAGATAGAGATAGATAGATAGATAGATAGATAGATAGATAGATAGATAGATAGATAGATAGATAGATAGATAGATAGATAGATAGATAGATAGATAGATAGATAGATAAACATTTGTTATTTGAAGATGTAACACACTGTGGAAATGAAAAAAATATATACTGTGTATACACATAATGTATACGGATATTCTGAATGCGACAGTCTCCAAGAGCAATCAAAGACCAAGTGATAATGAGTTGAA
This sequence comes from Polyodon spathula, assembly GCF_017654505.1. Lineage (NCBI taxonomy): Eukaryota > Metazoa > Chordata > Actinopteri > Acipenseriformes > Polyodontidae > Polyodon > Polyodon spathula. Next base: position 24,633,099 of record NC_054537.1, on the reverse strand, counting down.
GCCCAGCCACTACCATATCATAAAAGCAGACCTGCACCAAACAACACTGAGGCATTACTTTGAATACAAGGACACCTTTACTGTTGGCAATGGTTAGTGCTTTTCACCATTTAGAACTAGCTATACCAAATGACCCACAAAACAAAAACACTGCAATGGTGTTGAATGGAACAGCTGTACATTTTACCATGACTCCTTTTCATCTGCAACAGTAAGAAAAGTTCCACTTAGTTATTATTTATAATGTAATTATAACCGTTTGAATTGGTTACAGGATTTTACATTGTTAGATAGACTTACAAATATAATGTATTTCTCCAAGACTTGTAAGAATTATTAATCCATTTAAAAACTGGAGCATTCTGTCACAGTCTGTATATTAGAAGTTGGGTGGAGTTTGTGTTTGTGGACATTTGGTATAATAATAATAAATAATAAAAAAAATAAAGAAAATCAGTCACTCCTGTTAAGAACGAATACAAGTTACTGTAAAACCAAAATATGAGAGAAAGAGCAATAAAAGGCTAAAATCATTTGCATTTATAAATATTGCTTCTGTTTAATGTGTTCTATATGTTTAGAACCATCTTAAACTGATTTAAAGGATGCAAGTATTATGTGAGCTTGTTCAGTTAGTAGCTACTGTTGGTTACCGCTGAATATGTCTGTGTAATGATTTCATCTTCCTAAAGTTTGTAAAGAAATTGGTCATAAATGTTCATACAAATTAAAAATTAATCCACAAAACCAAACAGAATGAATGAGCCATGTACACTATTAAAAGCAATACACAAATTACGAAAAATGAAAATCAAACTGAAATGTATTAGAAAAAAAAAAAACTGAGATGCTCTTATTGGGGGGGGGCAATGTATGTTGGCTGGGCAACTCACGGGGGTGAACTTTGACCACTTTGGACGATGCTGCAGCCTGGTAAGCAGGTGTCAAACATAGAAAAGGTCAAACAAGACAAAAAGATAAGCAGCCTGAAACCAGAAACCTGAAACTAAACGTCCTCTTCGTTTGATGCTCTTGGTTAAGTAATAAGAAACAACGTATGCCGAACTTTCAGCTGAATTTGAAAGCCACTCAACTTCTAAGCTTTACATCAAAATGCACTGGGTGTTTTGACGTTTTTTGTAAAATAAGTTTCCTTCGTACATCATTTCTCCTAAAAATGTGTACAGTTTAAAACAGTTAGAAGCTAAATGTTTTTTTTTTTTTTTTTTTTTAATTGCTATATTGTGCACATGAAAAAAAATCTACATGGCTTTAAATGTTGTTATTAATTACATAATACTAAAAGTGCCAGGCAAAGGCAAAATGTTATACACTGACCAGTAAATAGACGTTTTTCATCTGTCTCACATGATGTTTTAAAATAAAAGTCCACGTCCTGTCTACAGCAATGTCCGAATTATTGGTGACTGAAATTATAAAAGTTTGTCGAGTAGCTAAATGTTGTAACTACAGAGAAACAGTTGTAGGGCTCTTAGAGCACATCGTCCAAGTGGCTACCTACTCACACTCAGCTCATAAAACAGTTTTCTAACTGAAGCATCACTGACACACCTGACACTGGCTTTTGAAAATCTTTTATTCTCCATATTTTACTTCATATTTTTTTTTTTTTTTTTTTTTTTTTTTAAGTTCTTAATTGATTTTTTCTCTCTCTCTTGTATTATACAGATTAAAATGATACGGTGTCTTATATTTACTGAGCAGTATAACTGCAGTTTTTGTATTGTATTTTAATGTACATTGATATTGGTTGCAGAAAGTTTTTTTTACTGCAACTTTAATTCGTTTTTAACACACTTTAAATCTACTACAGCAGGACTACAGGCATCGTGAAAATGATCTGTCTTACTACAGTAGTATGAATTATGAAGTCTATCCTCTTTATGAAATACTTTTTGTCTAAATGGCCTGGTGAATAAAGTTATGTATTATGGGAAAAACAAAAACAAAAAAACTATTAAAATCAGTGAAGTTCATCTGTGCCAGTTTAAAAAAAGTTCTGCAATTGATGGTTAAATAATTGCTAGGACAAACTGGCATGCACCAAGGGTTTAGCTGAATGCATCATGAAATATTAGTCGGAATGGACTGGCTCATGCAGTTACTGGAAAGAAGCCACTGAAGAAATCAAAAAGTACGGATACCTGTGCAGATCATAGCTTCCTCCATCTTTATTTCCTGATTAGGGAATAAGAGTAATGTTTTGTTAATGCTTAGAACAGTAAATACAAACATTCACAATGTAGTTCTTCATGCACAGCTTCTAGTTCCTAAAGAGAAAGGGCTTTCGTTAAAATATAAATGTTTTTGGGGGGAGGGGTGGGAAGGGACAGGACACAGTCCCATCAAGAATTTTAAGGAGTTTAAACAAAAACGTTACGATCAAACATAATGCTTATATTAACTAAACACCAGGTAAGTTAGAGTAAAATATTACAGATTTGGCACCAAGTTGTGCTATAAATTGTAGCTGTTAATGGCATTAATAGTGAGGATAAAGGGAATGTGTAGTGTGCTGTCTTTGAAGACATATAAATAAGTATGAGAGAGTGCTGACTGTTATACTATGTATAACGGCTAGGCTGTGTAGCGTTGCAGTGAGCCGAGGACTCGAAGCCAGGAGATCCAAGTTTCAAATCCCAGTACTACCACAGACTTAGTGTTACCTGGGGAAAATGCTTCCCAGCACCATACCATTCACATGTACATGCAAGATCCCAGAAGACTGAACTACAGACATTTACAGGTTTCTGTCTTGGGCTTGCTATCAGAATGCTGAAAAGTTGACAAACAAACACAATTTACAATGTCCAATTACGCTCCCTCACTGCAGCAATTCCCACAACAGCACAGGAAAGCCAAAAGGTGTCATCCTAACCCATAAGCAAGCCAACAGCCTCTTTACACCTCAGTGCGCAAAAGCAGATGTCGGCAAACTAGCAGCCTCTAGAGGACAAGGGCCAGTCCTGCATGTGTCCACTTGAGCTCACCAGGTGCCTGACCAGTAGGGTACGCTGTAACAAAATGATGAGAAACAGTCCCTGCAGATTTTACCAGCCAGGACACAAACCTGCACTCCCCTGACTATGTGACTCACCTGCACACCATGTGGCTGTGTCTTTACCGGGTGGGCCAATCTGAGACCACCATACAATCTGCTTTTTTTTGCATTCTAATCAGATTAGAATATTTTGTTTTTTTATTATGACCTTCACTGGTTTCCATCAATATATTTACAGTGCCTACTGCAGTAACAATGTATCTTTAACAGAAAGTATCAGTTATTTACCTGTTTCAAGTCCCCTAGGCCTAGGGTTACACTGTCTATGACCCCGACAGCTTCTCAGCTCCATTAACTGTAGATGAAGCTCATTCAGGACTTCCCTGTCAACAGTGTGCACTGCATTTGTCAGCTGGATAAATCAGAAAAATGAAAACTTGTAATACAAGTTGGAGCAATGCAAATTTTTTTGCAGCAAACAGTACAGTAGATCCCCTTAAACCCGCTGCTGAAGAAACAAAAGTTGACATTCTCTTTTCTTTGGTTAGATTTGTTTTATGTTGCATGTACTATAGGTTAGTTGTGTTTATATAATGTTAGGGGTGAGACAATACACCAAGGTCACGATACGATACTTATGAAAAACTAATCTCTGTCTGACAGACTTGAAAATATTTTAGATCTATACACAGATTCAGTTGAAAATCAATTATGTGTATTTACTACTAACTAGTACAGCACTTGTTTGAGTTTAAAGACAAAGCAGTATGTCAGCTAGAGTTCCTGGGATATCAGATTTAACTTAATTAACCAAATCGCCTACTCACATACTAAGCAATGTGTTTGGTAACTATTAAGTACAAACTTTGTTCATGTGTTTCTATAGAAAAATCTAAATATCAAGTCTTTCAGGATTAAGTTGGGATATTAATTTATTTTTAAATGTACATCAGCGTTTTTGATTGCATCACACTTAACTTTAACCCAATAGATCATTGAGACTTTTATTATTATTATATACATTTTATCAGCAAGTATGTGTATTTGTCAAGTTAAGGTTGAGTATGTAATTTAAATGTTGTATACTATTCTATAATGTGCTGTTTTTAAATGTGGTTAGAAATAATTTTAATCATAAGATATAAATTAATTATATTAAATAAGTAATTTTCATCCAGGGTTAACCATTTTGTTTACCAGAAGTAAGATATTCAACCAAATCAAAGTTTAAGGATCATCAAACCCAAATAAACATTACGATGCAACTCATAAGATATGACACAACATATTGCATTTCTACATCTATAATACATAGCTTTTACAGGAAATGCACGCTTTCCTCCACAAAAAAAGTCGTCAGATGCACGTCAAAATTCTTATAGCCTACCCCCCCACAAACGACAGACACTCCTCATATATTAATATATTATATATAATATATTCTGCAGGTTGACCCCTTGATTGCAGTTTGCTCATGAAATCTATACTACTTGCTCAATTAGCCTTGCATTGCAAACTATTGCATTCAATGTGTTGTTTAATGTTTGTGTAAACTACTTAAGCCTGGATTCCCTTATTTAATCCCCACTACCCTCTTCAGTACAATGCTTCTTACCTGATAAGGATCACTGTTCATGTCAAAATATTCCAAGAAGCCAGTAGCAAACTCACAGAAGAGGATATTGTGTGTGTCGTTAATTGTTCGTAAACACCAGTAAGTGTTGTTATTGGCACTGGTACATGCACAGAACGACCCCACTGTAATTAGAGTTTGAAAAGAGGCAGTGAATTTATTGTCATATGACAAATGATTAAACAGCTTATGAAGTTCTGACAGAAAAAAAAAAGACCAAACATCATTAGACCAATCACCATTTAGAACAAAAAAACTGCATTGCAAGTCTTATTTTCCACTAGCATGCATGTAGGTAGGTATTGGCAATTAGTTGAAGGGGGAGAAATGGCATTCCACTGAGATCTGTTTTTTGTTTTTTTTCCTGTTGTCCTAACAACAGCTGTACATTCATTTTAGTGAGATACTATGAAGCCTCTATACCCATGCCCTTTACTTGTAGCCATTTTCAACAAACTCAAATTTTTTGCCGTATATTTTAGCAAAGAACAAATAATCAGCAAAAATATTGGCCACTGCAGTGCACAGATGAGGATTACCGGACTTCACTTACAGTTCCAGAAGGGTGCGGTCTGCCAGTGGTCGTTGTCGTGTGTAAAGCAGGTGAGGCCTGGCAGACTGCAGTCATCCCCTTTCTTCAAGCGTTTCTTTTGCTTTCTCTCCTTTTTTTTTCGCCGACTCTCATTAAAATTCTGCTCTTTACCATCAACCTCCTGTACTGCTTCCCTAAAAAAACAAAAATGATAGTTTTGGTTACGCTTCTTTAATTGTCAGTGACAGCCTAATGTACATACTGTAATCAGAGCTACCTGTCTGCTATGAAGTCAGCTCACTACATGCAATTAGTTGCATGATAATATAAGGCGGCAATGATTAGCTGATGGTGTTTCTGTTTCTGCCACACCCTGTACAGTTTTTGTTTAGGGATACAGATGTTAATGGAATACATCTGTATGCCAGCAGGGTAGTATTTTAATATGATAAGTTAAAAAGGTACTGATGGAGAACATACAGTAGAACAAATGCATCAGCTTTGAAAATGGTTACCACACAGTAATGAAATCAGTCCAATAGGAAGACATTGTACTCACTTAAAGGGATGGAGACGATGGTTACTTTTCTTTTTTTCTTTGTTTCTTGGTGCCTTTTCTTTGTTAAAGTAACTGTTTGTATGTAAAAAAAAAAAAAAAAAAAAAAAAAAGCCCAAGTAATTATTCAAATTAAAACTCAGGGTGCTATGTACATGTTACAACTGATTCTTCTAAGTTGCGTTGGCGAGTTGGGCTGCCAGTATTTTAATTGCGCTAGGGTGTTCAATTAAGTTTTTGAGGAAGTTTTATATATATATATATATATATATAATATATATATATATATATATATATATATATATATATATATATATATATATATATATACACACACACACACACACACGTGTGTGTATAGATATAGACACACACACACACACACACACACACACACACACACACATTTATTTTGCCATTCGTCTGATACAGATGTCCCAGGCTGGCATCATGACTAATCTCATTTTATAATAAACACTATGTTTTCATGGAGTGGCCCAGGTCCTACTAGACTTTAAACGCAGCATAACAAACCTCTTACTACAGTCACATTCATCTGGTCGTCTTCGCTTTAGATGTCCCCTCACTTCTCTCAAATTCTTAATTTTGTCTTGAAGAGCTTCAATCTACATTTGAAATTTAGGGGTAAAATTCAATGTCTGTGTCTCACAAAGCAGCAATTTAAAACACGATGGAATAACCACATGTATCCAAACCTCTTGGGCGATGTAGCTCTTATGGTTCCTCCAGGCCCTGGATGACTGGTAGATTTCTCTCTCGCAATGCACTGTGTCATTGACCAGAATGTAACATCTACAAGGTAAGCAACAAGAGTGAGGTAGTCAACAGAGCGAACAAAACTAAAGAATCTTTGTTTTAGTGTTGAGCTGTGTTGTTCTCATCTGTACATACAGTACAGCCTCCACCTCCAATGATTTGGGTGAAACCTGTTTTAATCAATGCATTCATAATTTTTAAACTGATGTAGGGTATTTCTTAAAAGTGCCGACTTCTATTAAGTGTTTAGTATGTTAAAATTAAGATATGATTATTTTATTAACAAAAGTTTCAATTGATTCAAGACAACTTGGGGGATTAAATCCCCTAGTTAATGATTTATGTACGCAGCTGCTAGTAATCAATTTTAGGTAGATAGTGACTAATCAAACAAATAAGGAAACATTATGAAGAAACTCACAAAAGTCTAATAAATACGGTCATGTTCCAATTTAATCCTTTTTATTACTAATCCAATTTATTACATTTTCATAGACCTGCCTGCTCACCATCTATTTAAAAAAGAATCTCAGGACTGTATCTGTTTGCTATGGTGACAGACAGCATCAAGGGGCCTGTGGCACTGAGCTTACTTGTGAGTGACTTTTACAGAGCTGGGCTGTCTCACTGCATTGTCATCAGCCAGCATTTCTTCCAAGTCATCCTCCACTTCTAGGTCATAATGGCGCTTGCTGATGTTCCGCGGCTCATCAGCCGGCTGTGCCTCTTCCTCAAGGTCAATATCGTAAACTTGCCCCTCAAATTCTACTGACAGGGACCTGGTTGGCCGTGTGTGAACAAAGCGTGGCTTGTACCCTGCAAAATGTATATTCATGTATTTATTTTTTATTTAGCATAAAGAAAAGTCAGCTTTGTTCTTAAAAGGCACCTCTTGTTACACAGAACTCCAGGATGTACAGTTTGTTGGAGTAAACTTACTTCTCTGAACTTGATGTTAAGACTATGTTTGTGTGTTACATTGGACAGACTCTTTTGTTAAGCCTGTTGCAGAGACTTGCCGATACGGAATTGGTGTCTGTTTAGCCAAATGTCCACTAGAGGGCACCAGCGCATTTCTCAATTTTTTTAAACATGGACATTACGGAAGATAGATACATGTAATGTCATTTATTGAAAGCAGTAATTTACACATGTTTTTAAACTTTTAACCACTGAAGACCAAATACTTGGTGTATGATCTACAGTGGGGTACATTCTAACTCAATCTTATTATTTATTTTTTTAAGTATTTTCTTTTTAGATACATTTTCATATATACAGTTGATGATGGTTATTAGCAACACCTGATAAAGACTTTGGTTATTAACAACATTTTCCCAGGAACCAATCCTGTCCCATAGACTTTAATGGGAATGGAATTCTGATATTAGCAACTGCACGCCGCTTATTGACAACTTAATTACTAGTTGCCAGTGTTACTGAGCTCACTCGCGTGACTTATGCACATACTTCATGCAGCTTTTATAACACACTGACTTCGCAACTGTGTATTTCTGGCAGACTGAGGCAGAATCATTGCTTTGAAACAGGCTACAAAGACGCACGCAAAATTGAGATGATTTAAGGAGGGAGGTGGTACATTGTAAAAAGCAGACAACGTTGGACAAGTTGTCATATTAAAAGTGTGTTCTTTAGATTGTAAGCACAACACATTTTTTATGTTTGCTTTACTCAAGGTAAGGGCAGTTGTAGCACATTGTTGTGTAGAACTATTGAAGCCTGCTCCCTTTTTTTGTTTTACACACACGTGAAGTAAACTCTGTTTGGGTATTTCATGCTTCTCATGTTAATTTTTTAACACTAACATTTAAAACACATGTATTTTAGTGCCATATTTGTACAACTACAGTAGGCCTATATATCGTTGTGGGGCATTTTTTATTAAATATTCATCGCTTATTAGCAATGTTCGGTTAATGACATTTTTGCTGGGAACTGAGAGGTTGTAAATCTACTTGTCTGTCCTTTTCCAACAACAGTTCAACTCCAACAAACTCAACAAAAAGGCCTTAAATTTCAAAGCTTTTGATCAAGTGGAAAATGTGTGCTATTCGTTGGAAGGAAAAGTAAAACTCCAACATACAAACTCTTGAGATCACAGAAATTGTTTATTACTGGTTTTGCCAAATGAACAGCTCTCCACCTAAACTTTTAAAAGCAAGTGGCCCTGACTCTGCCTTTTGTGCCAACTTACTTTGGTTAGTCTGAGAAAGCTGTCTTTGATTCCGTCTTTCCCCTCTGGCCGGCTTGTAGTCAGGTTTCCCGCAGTCACACTCCTTCTCCTTGGAACTGTACCCTCTGGATCGCAGGCTCCTTGTCCGCTTTCTTTTTGCTGAAACTTTCAGAGACCCTTTGCATTTATGAATTCGCAGCTTTCCTGTTGTGTCCTCAATACACTGCCATTTCTGTTAAACGAAAATTAAGATTAAAAAAAAAAAACCTAGAGGCATAATTTACCTGGTCTGTTACGCCTGCGAAAACAGTACTAGCTTTTTACATACACTATTATATTGTATTTACAAGACAAACCAGGCAAAGAGAAAAACCCTCCATGCACCTAAAAGAGGTAGAGTGGCTAATTAGCCATTTAGGGTCCAAGCACTTTGTAAATGTTATGTACTGTATCTCCAAACAAAATTATTTCTCGCACCATTGATGACCAAAAGCCACAGGTCAATCTAGGAAATGAGATCAAAGTAGTTATAACCTCCAGCACCATGAGTAGTATCAAAATTTCTGTATACCTCACAGACATCATACTAAGTTTCCGGAGATCCCTGTAATCTGAAACCTGGAATCCTGTTTATTTTGTTCAGAGAGATAAATAACACAAAAGGTTTAAAAGTCTGACAAGTGGGTTTTTTTGTGTGTGTGCGTGTGTGTGTGTGTGGTTAAGCTAAGTAAATACAGACACCAGTCTAGTTACCATTTACGGAAACAAAAAAAAAAATAGCTGCTGCTGCTGTTAACACACAGCCACAACAAAAACATGAAAGTTCATTTGTCCTTAATCTCTTAATTTGACACAACATTTGTGGGGAGAGGCTTTTATTTGACCATAGTTCAGACATTTGCTCAGAACTGTGGGGAACTGTGTCCAAGCCCTCTCCATGCTGCACTGATTGAATTTCCTGCGAAGCAATTACATCTTGACAGCCAGATTCTGTGTCTGACAGTAATGTTATACTTGCATTCAGAATCAGAGACACAGACAGAGACAGTGGTGACTGGCAGCTGGGCTGTCTGTTTGCACGGCAGAACTAAGTGGCTCGTGTTAAGCAGAGCAGAGCTGGGTTACAAAATTTCATTCATGCAGCATTATTTACAATGTGTCATTTGGTGCTGTACTGCTGTGCTACTCTTCCCATTTAGTTTTAAGGATAGACCTTCATTCTAATCCTGTAGCCTAAACAAGTTATTGGATCTGTTAAACCCCAAATGAGTCTAGGCATGTACCATTTATAAATACCATACTTTAAAAGTGGTTTAATGTATATAAACTACTGAAGAAATCATTACAGTGCATCTGCTAAACTTAATATGTTCAGGCAAATAATGAAGTCATTTTTAATTTTTTTAATTTTTTTTTTTTTTTTTTTTTTAATAATCACAGAATATGAAATTGAATTCCTGATAAAAGTGCTATAGCCAGCTTTGAGCTTGCTGACCCTCTGAGATGGCCACATGGCCACTGTTCTCAGTTTACAGCAGGTCTGTAGCGTAGTGTAGACAGCTTATTTTTAAGCCCAACCTTTTGAAATGTTAGTTTATGGTCCTTAAACACCTTTCATAGCAGCCCTGTAATTTTATTAAATTATTTAAACTGACAATTATAGACAACAAAAACACTTTACATCGATCTTGCATTACAAAACTGCAATTTCAGGCTCCCATTATAAAGTGTAAAAGATTTTTAGATTCCATGTTGCTTCTTTTTCACATTTAACATTAAAAAAAAAATTGGATTCATACATTTGCCCCTATTTTTTATTTATTTTTTATTATAACAACCCTCTGTGTTATCTCTTTGTGATGCACAATGAAGTCAAGTGAAATCTGTTTGGGTCAACAGGCAATGATCTAATGAATCCCAATATCATAATGCAATCCAGACACACAAAGGGGGCTTGTGCCTTCTGGTGCTGTAAAGCAGACTAGTTTGGTCTTCTTTAATAAATGTCCTCATTGTGTTCTACTTAACTGCAATAAACTAAAATGCATCAGGTTTAGAAGGAGGACAAAAAGATAATATAATATGTTCTGGGGGCTGCATTAGAGAGAGAATCACCAAACACACTTATAAAGATGGGTTTTACTGTTAGAAACTCATACAGAATTTTGTATTTTTAAGTCTCCAACCAGTTTTGGTATCATAAAATGTACACTGACCTGAACAAAACAGATGGACAACCCTGTTTTTAAAGACCATGGCATTGCCACAAACTCAAGCACATAACGACAAACTGAGGATGAAGGTGGCACTTTAGTTAAAATAAAAGTACTTGAAACACTAATGGGAATGGAAGTGCTGTTCCCTCACACATCAGGAATTGTGTAAAGAAACACCCAAATGCTACTGTATTGTGAAATATAATATGCACCATTGCTCCACAACAAGGCATTCACAGGGTATGCTTGATGAATATGTCTTGTAATAGGACTTGTAACTAAATGAAATACACAATAAAGCCAGTAGTTCATATGTAATGTAATTGACTAGTCAAGAAGAGGAGTGATGATCCAAGTCCATTTTTGTGACCTTTTGTTTTTTTTTGAACAGTGGTTTTGTGAATAATGGCAATGCACACACACTGCCAGAAATTGTTTAAGCATAACTTTAATAAAAATACAAATGGTACTTTTACTATGTAACTGCTCCAGAGTAGCAAACTGTAACTGCACATAGTACTGTGAGTTATATGAATATGGTCCCGTGTTTATCATATGTGGAATACAACCATTCTAGCCTTTCTATGTTAAAGTTATAAACAGCAAGTAACCATTGTGGTTCTTACCTGTCCGGGCTGCTCACAGGCGCTCTGGTATTTTGCTTGCTGGCATAGCTCCTTCACCCTCTCGTACTTGGGCAGGTTGTTAGACTGCTGCATATTATTGTTGCCGCTCTCCTCCTTCTTACGAAGAAACTTTCTGAAACATAATGGAGTTGGTTTAGTTACTTGCTGCTGGAATCTGTCCACGGTATTAAGGCCTATGTGGTTGAGTGGTTAAGAGTAATGCTCTAGGAGCCAGGAGACCAGGGCTCCAATCCCAAGCCACAGAATCAGGTTTATTATGGCCACTTGATCTGCTAGAGCATCACCTCTGCAGCAATGGAACCCATTGGAAATACAATGTTGTATGTATTACAGAATTGCACATGTTCACAATGCACACGATTTACACCTATGTAAAACCACACACTTGCAGTATTAATGTACAAAATCAATTTATTCTACTGGACTAAACTAATTAACAATGTGTTCTTCCCAGACCAGCATGTCTTAAAAGATATATTCCTATTGACAAATGTTTCCCTTTAAAATAAATATATTGATGAGAATACATTGCTACTGATAACTTCCCACATTGAGGTTATCCATTTAGAGTTCCTTTTACAGTTATCTTCATTGCTGGCTTTGTCCCTGGAAATCACTGCTAACATCTAAAGGTTGTTACTCTCTCCAACAGCCACCAATATAAAATTGGCTCAGAAGGAAGCCGACAAAATAAACCTCCCTGTTACACAGTATGCAATTTCATGCAGTGACAAACCAACAGACACAAAGAATGTCAACTTCACTGTTCAAGCTGCCTTCCAGGGAGCTCTGCTTTCAACAAAGACTGATGGGATTACTCGAACACTTAGCTCCAAGGAGGACATTGTTTTACACAGTCCTAAAGGGGTAAGGTAACACATGCGAAATAATAAAAACAAGTCATGTGTGTGTCTCCCGACAAGAACAGTTAAACGCCAGCTCAGAAAAACATATCTGACAAACGAGGGACATTGTTAATACAATTAATACAACATTTAAAAAATAAAACACGACAACATGACGAATGAATATATAGCATTTTACCCTCTCTCCACAAGGATTGTATCCCGCCAGACTTTAGGTTTTCGATTTGATTTGAACCTGAAATACAAAAACACATAACACATTACTGTATGGAAAGAGGTTTGAAGCACACTTAGAGAAATATCCCAAATCTTCTGCGTCTGTGTATCAAATCATTTTTGCATATTTCAAGTTAGCTATAACATTTGATAAGTAACTTGAACTGCAACTGTTTAAGAGCTGAAAACAAGTAAAAAGCTCTAATTAAGCAAATTATCAGTTCAATTAAGGGTCTAGTTAAGAAATTGAGAGCTCGGTTAGAATGAAAACCAGCAGACACAAAGGGTCCCCAGGACCGAGTTTGAGAACCCCTGAATTAGACTAACAAAATGCACTGAACTGAACATGCACTATTGTTTATAAAAAGCAAGTGTATGCAGACAGTGTATGTAGGCTTTATACAAAAACAAAAAAAAGAAAAAACAGCCAATGCACCTCAATCCTGACCTGGATTAATTCCCCCTGCAAGTCTCAGTTGTACCAACTGGTACTCAGTTGCAATGCGTTACTGTGCCGTGGACTGTTATACAGTCAGGAAGAAACGGAATACTCATTTCACTGGTGACCTCCGCTGGGTTAAAATCCAGGCCTCAGGAGCTGAAACGTGCGAGTAGCAGCCTATTGCACACCTTTGGAATGACCATACTAACCTAAAACTGACAATTAACTAACCTGTTTCCTGGTTTTTCTGGTTCCAATAGTTTTAAGATAGATTTTCCATCCATATCTGGAGGTGTATCGAGTCCTGCGATGTCCAGAATTGTTGGAGCAAGGTCAATATTTAAAACCATATGACGATTGCTGTAGAACAAAATGGCATGTTGATGCAAACACATTGCTTTCTTAATATTAAAATATTATCCAAATAATAAATAGGTTTTCCCACTGTTCATAACCTCCAAAAACTGGCCTTATACAAAAGGTCTGCTTTTATAGTAAATGACATGAAAGGCTAAGCTTCTGAATTTATTAAACCGGTTTCAAATAACTTAGTTTTAGTGGAAAAAAAAAACAAAACAACTGCAGCCTTCAGAATTCTGGAATCATAAAGCTCCAAACTCCGACCTGGAGGATAGGAGTCTGTGGCTGTGTGCCACCCACCATGTACAAACTTGCCTAATAACGGTCTGTAGTGACATTTTGCCTGAAAGTGGAAGGGAAACATTTTGACCCATGATTAAGAAATTCACTCTATCTATAAAGCAGATGCTGTCTAGTTAAAAAGTGAATGCAAGTCTTTCAGTCTGGGCTACTACCCATACCACGATACAGCAGACAGACATGTCTTACATTGATCCTGGTTCAATGTTGGGACCACGGACAAAGAATGGGACTCTGATGTCAAAATCATAAGGCATGGATTTTCCTTTCACTAGACCAAACTGTCCGATATGGTAGCCATGATCAGCTGTGTATATGACGTAGGTGTTGTCCAGCTCTCCAGTCTCCACAAGCATTTCATATACCTAGAGAAGCAAATACAGCAATTATATGTATGTATGTGTGTGTGTGGGTGTGTGTGTGCTCTCATCCTAATAGAAAAACAGTTCAAAACAATATTTCAAAGTTGAAGAAACTGGGGATTACTAGACAACAAAAACGTAGGTGAAAAGGCGTATTGTCACTAAACAAGGTTCAGTTTAATAATCACATGGAAATGTCACAATTTTGTTCCACATCCCCAACTTTCAGTCCTACAAAATAAAGTAAAAAACATTATAGGTGGTGCACTTTCCCCAGACATTCAAACGCAATTCACTTTGAAATTCAAATATGTCCTATCTGTGGGGTAGGAAGCGGAAGTTGAGGAAGGAAGTGAATTAATAGACGAATAAAAGCAATGAACAAATGGTATTGTGTTAGGAGAAGTTTAACATTTTAGAATTAAGTCTAATCCCCCAAAAACATATCTTATAAATTTGTTACACGTTTTCAATGTTAGAAATTACACTACAATAAAAACAGTTGTTGCTTCCATAAACTATTCCAATCGAGAAAGTAAAAAAAAAAAAAAAAAGAGACATTTTTTGGAATAGTTTTAAAGTATATGAAAGACCCAAGACTATTACCCACTTGCCTTTTCAACAGAATCATCCACAGAGAGTAGCGTCTGCAATCTTTTCCGATGCAGAAAATTGGTAAACTCCATGTTTATGGGCCTCATTGGGCCAGTGTATTGCATAATCCAATGCTTATCCATGTTGGGTGCATAATTGTAACTGGGTGTACTAGAGCAAAAGAAGAACAATGCTGTTACAATAGTGTCCTATTAAGATTGCAGATCCCACAAAAATGCAATGGATTTCTGAAAACATGTGTTTTATAAACATTTTATTAGGTAATAATATTTGCTTGATTCTTGGACACAAGCTGAACTATTCAACGATGTGTACCCTCTGAATTAATGTAAATCTAATGAATACTTCAAATAAAGTGATTATTAAACAATAAAAGGTGCTACATGCTGTCTTATGACTGTGTTCAACTTTCAATATGGCAATATGTTGGCATGAAGTTGGTTTTAATATAGTGATGTGGCCTTTGTTGTTAGAATGCACTGGACATTCTATTACTCACTGCTGCAAACAGCATACAAAGAAACTGGAATCAATTGAGTGTTGTAACCATAATGCACTGGTGGTCAGAAAAATCTGGTTGATTTTATTAAATTGTTTTAATAAATATGGAAATAAAAAGCATTTGATTATGTTTTATGTATTATAGTTTACATCAACTTAACCTTTTTCACACACAAATAAAGAGATCATTATGTATGTAACGCTTGCAAAATCAAGCTAAAAACAACATCACAAACCAGTTAAGTTAAATCCCATTGACTAAGAGATCATTTGCACACCAATACATCAGAAAAGGTCAATGGAACTGCAAACTGCTGTTTGCTATTCATATAGTCTTTGCCGTGACAAATGGAATGGCAGGCCTTTGAGCCAATTCCTTAAAAAAAAAAAAAACTAAATAAGAGGCAAACCACTAATTGCCCTTGCACTAAACTAATTGCTCTGAACTAAAGCTTGATAAATTGGGTCTTGTGTTAAGAGACCAGTGGGGGTGGCTTCTATTTATGACCACCAATGTGGAGAACTTAAGGAGCCAAATGTTGAAACAATCTGCAATTACATCCACCCATGTGGGGGGCAGGAAATCTGATCACAGCACTGTTCACATGGAGCTCCAAATAGTTTATTTAATTCATGTCATCCCCCTATACCTCCTAATCCCAATTCATTAATGAATTTCGCTATAGAAACCAGCTATTCAGCGTATGTGAAAAGTAGCTGGCTTTTGCCTGCAATTCATCTTGTTCTCTTTGTCTGCTTTATGAACTTTTAACCTAACCAGTCACGCAGTCTAATAAGAGTCACAAAAGAAACCTGCCAGGCTATATTTTGGCAGCCAGAGACAGTTTTACAACAAAATCCCCAGGGATTTAGGGCCATAGAAACAAACACGGACCAGTCACACCTGGC
>NC_054537.1:24264451-24311951 GCF_017654505.1 Polyodon spathula | reverse complement strand
TCGTTCACTCTCATTTGCAGTTCTTACCTAGTATGGTACAACGTATAATTTAAAATTAAAAATACATGTTTCTTACAGCTTCAAAACTGCTCACTAGAAATGCATGTGGTGTATGGAAGTGCACACAGCAGGTTAGGGTTGTTTTATTAGTATTGTATTTTCTATAGCATAACCCTTTAAGCACTGTGTCGTTTGTTTAACCCTTTATCTGTGTTCATCTGCAAGGGCAGAATCAATCTGGACTGTAAATACCATGAATTATGCAGTACAGCTGCTGCTGCTAAATGTCAACACCCTCAAAGTTTCTTGGTCACTACACTTTTAGGGCATGTTCCACAATATTCCGGAATGTATCTTGCCATAGTGTATGTTTTATTGGAATCAGTGATTATGGCTTTTTCCATGCCTTGACTCCCAACACATCCTTTAAGAGTGCATACGGCTTGCTACAGTGTGAAAGGCAACACGCTTATGCTGATTAGTTGCTCGCAAAGTCAGACATGCCTTTGATTATTGTGCTTAAGAGGTTAGAGAGTGTGAGAAAAATATTAAAACTAATGTTTTTAAACAGATCAATAACAAAAAAGTACACTAACATTATTTTTTCAGAAAAAAATGTGTGTGTGTGTGTGTGTGGGTGTGTGTGTGTGTATATATATATATATATATATATATATATATATATATATATATATTTATCTTAGGATAGTAAAAATAAAAAAGGAGAAAAAAATACATCAAAAGGGAGAAAGAGGAGGGTGGGGTCAGCTTAGAAACATTTAAGTAGACTGTCCTGGGACCCATCCATATTCCAGGCGAGTACTATTAGAATCCTCTGGATAGTCCAGGCAAAGTACTAATGGAGTACTCAGAAGTGCTGTTTGCTGCTTGACAGAAATCGTAGGCAGGTGTCTTCACGAGTCTCCATCAGGGGGTGGTGGCTGGCAGAGCTTGTATAATCTACGGTAGTTAAAATAAGAACACACAGAAAATATTATCCACAAGCTGCCTAATTACCTACCCTAATGTCATGATGACCTGCGTAAACACTTTCTAAAATTCAATATTTCCATTTCTTTCACAGGATTTTGCAGGATTTTAAATATGCTATGAATTTAACAAGCATTTTACAATTGCATTCTTAGTGAAATTTGTTTTTAATTAACTGTAAGCAAATGTGTCATTGGGTTAGGGTTAGGAGTTGGAGTTGTACCAAATGCCGTGCTTTAAGTGTTAAATTTAAAGTGGTACCACTGAATTACAATACCTGTGTTACATAGACAAGTCTTTACCAGTTTTGTCCAGGTGGGCTTGCCCTACTTTGTTGGGAACTTGTTGCTATCCACGCTCTTCGGTTGTCATGTGATTTCCTCGTATCCCAACAATATAGAGCGACCCAAGCGGCTTGGCAGAATAGCATGGCATTTAAAGCATGCTCCATTGTCACTCTACTGCTGGTATACTAGGAATTCACATGGCAACCATGGAGCGTAGATAGCAACAAGTTCCCGACGACGTACAACAAGGCCATCTGGACAAAACTGGTAAGGACTAGTCTACGTAACACAGCTATTGTAATTCTGCAGCAGCACTTTAAATGTAACACTTAAAGGACGGCATTTGGCACTATTCAAACTTGCTTGTAATTTGCCCCATTGATATCAGAGCTCAAAATTAAATTGACAAAGAAACAGTTCATTTAATGAAAACATCTACAGAATAATAGTCAAGGCACCATTGGGAAAATAAATTATACAACATATTTCCCTTCGATTTAGTTTTACTTAATTAAACAGCAATGGATCTTAAATTTGGTCTACCAAGATTTTAAAAACATCTAACAGTGAATCTGGGTCTCTAGAGTGCATTTCCATCTGAAAAAAATGATATAAAATGGCAAAAATAGAGTCCTATTGTGTGGATTTAGTGTTGATACAGTATATAATGTATCTATCATATATGCTCGAAATAGCATCCAGTCTTCATTTTCTGCTCTTATTCTTATTCTTATTCCATTTGCCCGGTTGCTTAGTTTGGTAGGGCGACTTGATCTGGGTAGTGTCTGAGTAGTATGATGCATCTTGGACTTCACTGTGCTGAGAGGGATAATCAGCTCCTTTGAAATTTTCTTGTTCCCTCCTCCTGCTCTATGCCTCTCTACCACTTTATCCCTGACTTGTTTCAAAAGCTCCTTGGTCTTCATGGTTCCTCTGATGAATCACTATGCGAGTTGCAGCTTGAAAGTCTTTATATACCTGAAGGAAATTATCTACAAGTTAAACCACTTTGAATACTTCTTCAAACAAAACAAAACTCTGTGTGTGTGTGTCTATATATATATATATATATATATATATATATATATATATATATATATATATATATATATATATACACATATACACATTCACATTTGCGAATTGCCCAGGCAAAGATCTAGGAGTGCCCAACAATGACCAGTCAAAGTCCGAAATTAATCTCAAAGATCTTTCATTTTATGTGGACAGAGACATTGCTACGATTGAAGAGCTTGTTTACCCCACCTACCTGAGCTGAGTCACTCACTCGCTCATCTCATTCATAAAAACTGCACAGGAAATCCAGTTTCAGAAAATAGGCATTTCAAAATTGATTTAAAAAAAATATTTTTTATTGCTGACATAACTATATAGAATATGTAATGACATACAAGACTAATTTATTTTAAACAAATTATTAAAATCTACATATGCATGTACACTCTCAGTCACTCCGATGCTCTCCAACTTAGATCGCTTGTCATAAACATTGTCAAAACGTGAATCAGCTAATCATGTTCCACCCAGTAACTGCATCCATCTCTCTGATTGGACAGTTCAATACAACTCCTCATTATTATTATTATTGGTTGTTACTACGTTATTAATGATACTGTCCTTTTTATATCAATGGGGTTTCTCATGTTAATTTTTGTTCCAATGTTGCGGGTAATATTGTTCCGAACTGTGACATAGGTTTTATATATATATCTTGATTTCTATCTGGTTGTTGCTGATGGTACTACGTAACTTTCTCATGTTAATTCCTTTTTCCAAAAGTCTGCCTGTCGCTCAGAACAGGAATAAAAGAACACAAGGGGTGATTCAGACTCTGCCCGAGAGGCAGTGGGCAGACTGTGGTTTGCCCGGGCAAAGCCCAAAATAAGTTATTTTAATTTTTATTTCTGGCTTTGCCCAAAGTCAGGCATTTTGGGCTCGGCCCGTAACATCTATATATTGTAACGATCTATACAATATATACACACCCAGACTACAAAAGCAGCTAACTTATGTAGTCAACTGCTTTGTTTGTAATGGACAGTACCAACAAGTAGATTCAGTAAATAACTAATGTAGCTAGCTTTAATTAATTAATTAATTAATTAGGTCACCATGTAGAGTGAGACAGACAGGCAGGCAGACAGATGGATAGACATGATCATTGTATTCTATGGAGGTCAGACAGTCTTATTTCTCAATAACGGAAAGCACAGCTGAGAGATATTAAATTAGTGACGCTTGTTCTAAATCCACTGCTTACTGACGATTACTCATGGACACGAGTCCTTGAGTCAAAAAAAGTTGAATCTTTCAGTGTACTTTAATTATTTCAGATAAACAAAGGTAAATAAACAAATAACTTCAGTGTAATAGTAATAATGACATTACTGTGGTGTGTTCCTTGGTAATAATAGAACTCCCTCGTTTAAATAATGCCTCAGGAGTTCCATTATTACATCATAACATGCCACAGCAAAGTCATTACTTAAATAATTACTAAGGTTTTAACTTATTCAGATTTTGACTTGATGCTTAAAATATGATTTGTTTTTAATATCTGAAATGCAGCTTCTGTATATTAACAAAAGCCATGACACACTACGCTATATTGGTATTCCATGTTAGAAGTCATATATCTGCCTGCAGGTTTGTTATATATGACTAGCAATTTCTAGAGCCCTTTCTCCAGTGATGACCTTCAATTCTAATGTGTTTCTCTTGACACCAGTCATTCCACAGTGATGATTCACCCACTTTATGAATCATTTTGTTTCTGTTCAGTGTGGAACAACCAGCATTACACTGGACTTGCTCACTGGCTTCATAACAACCTGATACAGGAGTTGCTTGAACCCTTGGCAGATGTTCACCATGTAGTGTGGCAAACAGGTAGTTAAATGAAATGTATAATGTAAATTACAGTCTAACTTCACTATAAGAAACGCTTCTTATAACAAACCCCCTTTTTTTAACGATCCAAGCAGTAAGAACCGTTTTTCAATGGAAATTAGCCCTACTAGAATGATCACTTTCACAAAATCTACCGGAATAAAACAATCTCAGTAGTGACTGACACTGAACTTTCTCCAGTGTGAATGTGTTATTCTCTCAGTGAAAACAAAGACCTGGTAGGCTAATTCGAAGATAAGGCTGATTCATTGATAACCTATTGTAGTGTGAATCATGTGTGATGTATCCATCTTCACATTAACTGCAACCATGGCAATAGGCATGAGGAGGTAACAAGATTGAAACAGCGTGCATTGAGAAAAGCATGAAAAAATATGAAGCAATCTACACTGGAAATGTTTTCCAAGAGAAAGGGCATGTAAATACTGTATTCAACATGTAAGTGTACTTTTTTCATTTCTTTACTGTTTTCTTTAATACAGTTTAAATGTTGAAGGTGTCTTGAAACAACTACTGTATACTGTATAAAGATGTTCAACTCAATTAGATGTCTCAATGTTATTAGCAATCCAGCTTAAGATACATAAATATTGAATACATAGCCTCATGCTGTATCTAATACTGTACAGGCTATACTGTATCCTACTAAGAAGTTCATTCTGTATGCCAGTTTGTGTTTCTGTGCACGTTTTATTTTTGTTTGGGCTAACATGCACAGTGAAAAACAAGCAACTTAGGAGAGACTAGGGGATGAACTATGCATAAAAACTGCTGCAGGTGCAGAGTCACTTATAATAGGACTTAGAATAGGACCTCGGTTTTACATCTCTTCCAAAGGACAGAAACATTACTGTGGCATACTTTCTCTATTGCAGTGCTTTGTTTTGTAATAACAGGTGCAGTACCGTACTTTGGCGTTATAGAAACACTGATATTCTTGTTAATTTACAATGCCCCAACGTAAATAAAGCAACTGCAATGTAGTAGAATGACTCCCTCTGAGATACGACATTTTTACATATCCGATAAATCACTTGGAAGCAAAGAAATTGGTTATTGCAGGTTCTACTGTACTGTAATAAACTTTTGTGAGTTGGTTCACATAATGTTTGACAACCAGTTATTGTTTAAACATCATCTGTGTAATAGATGTATGTCACTTCACTGTTAATACAATAAAAATAACATGATGGAAGTATAATTGTTTATGAAGTTGGAGGTTCCTACTGCAGATCGCCTGTGCTGTACAGGCTTCCTTACTGTTACGCCAACATCTCAACACTATTTATGTCAGAATCTCAAGAAGACGGATGTGATCCTGAGATAAATTATCTTCTACTCTCAAAATAACAAAGAATTATTTTTTATTTTTTCAAGAGCTGTCGGAGTTATTCAATATTATACTACCAAGACCTGGATGACTGGGTCCTAGAAGTCACAGGTTTCCCCGCAATCCTTGTCTCTCTTTATAACAAGCTGGCTGTTCCAAGTTTTCCTGGTATGTATATTTAAAATATAATAGTTTGTAGTCTTGCTGTGTAACAATGACCTCCACAACCTGCTTAGTTTTTGAGTATGAAGGACAGACAGACAGTTAAAAGTATCATTTTAGTATACAGCTCACCGCTTTGAGGATTACAGATACAAAAGCAATTGCAATTCAGTTACTACCGTATTATACAACTTGTGACTTATTAAAGTCATGGAAAAGGTCTAGACTGTTGCCAAAGAAGTCAATAACAGCCTAGAATAAAACAGATTTAAAAAAAAAAAAAAAAGGTAGCAGAAAAATTCCCTGCAGAATACAGCAAGGAGATCTTTGCTCTTGGTACCCTGCTTTTATTGCCCATCAAAACTGATCCTGAAATACATATTAATGAATGACAAACACAATGCACAGACACAAATTGCAGCACTGTGTGCATACGTTTCTTAGGCTCACTTTCAGATGACATCATCTAGTACATTATAGTTGTTACCTTGGAACAGACTGTGGCGTACGATCCCTCACTCCCAGATTCTTGGCAGAGTTTTGTACTCTTGCTCCCTGAAATAAGAAATATCATGTAATCAAACTGAGGCATTTATAGACTAAACTTTAGGAGTCTCTTTCCCCGTAAAAACAAAAACACACACATTATATATATATATTTAAGTCGGTACTTCACTTCAAATATCATCATGTTACATTATTCTATTAATTAATAAAATTTTGACATTTCCCCCGAAAGCTATTGGCACTAGTGAAAGTAGTTTAATACAGAATGCAAAATATAAATAATTGCTGGTACTATTAAAAGCTGTAGGAGTTACAAAGAGACTATTACCCTTTTCTGCAGGATTGCAACATTGTATGATTTAGTCTAGTTTTAAAATGTAGCCAGAATCACCTAGCCTCCCATTTTCTAGCTACATAAGTCACCACCAAGAACTAAAAAGTACAGAGCTGTTTTCATCTGCAGTCTTTCCAAAAGCAGGACTGATAACAACAAAGAGAAGGATTAATTGGTCCCAAGCTGCTTATTTTCCATTTAACAAAAGTTCACACTGAGTCTTTGAGAGACAACTGCTTGTCCCAGTAAGTTCTGATGCCAGGGATCCATTTACTAGAGATGAGTGATTGGTTTATGCTATGCTGTGCTTCTATTAATCATTCCTGAGTTCTTACAGTCTTCTATCAAGGCAAAAATAAAGATGGACCTCCACTACTGATGCTGTGCTGTGCTTCTATTAATCATTCCTGAGTTCTTACAGATCTTCTATCAAGGCAAAAATAGAGATGGACCTCCACTACTGATGCAAGCTATATTTCTGACAATGTAACACACCTACCATAACTTATCTTGGTGCGTTATAGTTGACATGCACAGTTTATTTACTGCACTCAAGCTGATTGCCTGTTACCATGAACGCGAGGTCACACTGAGCTGCATGTATTCCCTGTCTCGGATCAAGGATGTTGTGAATAATGGAACAACACTACGTTTGCAGAAACACAAGGACCACGGCAGCTGCAGGATACAGCTGTGTGAGCCACCACAGAAAAGCAATTCACATGCGAATTGAATAAATGCAAAATAGGCTTACATTTTCTGCTTACTTTTTGTTTGGTGTCCATTTTTTTTTTTTTTCTCTCAGAATCAATTTAAATGGCACTGCAATAAGAGAGTGTTTACTTTGATCTGTCTTATCACTTCAAGAAAGATACTGTACCACTCAAAAATTCTAAATTAACTCACTCCAAAACATTCAGTTTCTATAGCAACTTGATATCAATGTGTAAAATTCAGTAGTCATGCATTTGAGAGACACTTAAATATGGAACACTTCAAGTACATGATTCTACATTTACATAATGTATTGTGTTCAGTAATAAAAAATGTGTTATTTAAAAAGCACAGAAAAAATATGTTACAATGGAGATTAACTCTCTAATATATATATATATATATATATATATATATATCTATATATATATATATATATATATATATATTTACGCGAACGACTCTACGTGATGACACACAATGTGACTGGTTTGCATACAAATAAATTGTGTATAATAAAATGGAACCTTGCAATTTCACACTACAACAGTTACACAGCAATCGGTTATAACATGATGTTTTCAAAGCAAAGGCATGATCCCAAGTTATAATAGACACATAACTCCTGCCAGACTTTGATATTTCATTTTATCAATTATAATAAAAATTGCCACAGCCTGCACCTGGTAAGAGTCAATTAAAGTAAAGTGACTCATCCATTGATCTATAAAGATAGATATATTTTTCCCAGTATCCCAGAAAATGAGAAACTTTTGCTATCATCTTTAACCTATGACCCACCTGAATACTATTTTCTTTGCAATCAACCAACAGTAGAAGATCCAATTTTTGTTACTGGTGCATCTCACCCGAAATGCCATAAATATACTAAAATGGAGGCAATAGTAAACAAATGTAGGCTCCATACTCTACTCCTGTAGGTTGACAGGATGCAAAGATGTCATTGTTAGGAGGGTAGGAGCTGCCAAAACAGTTTACACCAATCATGCGCAGCATGTGTAAATCAAGAATGCCACTTATTTATAAATGTCTTGTTGTATTGCTGGATGCTGGAAAGTGTTAAACTTGTTGTCCAATCTTTACCCATCTTTGCTCAAGAAAAAAAAAAAAAAGGTTAGCAAATTAAAAAATACAAACACAGACCTATTACTCATATTTGTATTTGTGCCTTAGGTATTTATAACAAACACACAGTATGAAGAAGTTGATATTGTCCACTGTCAAATCATTTGCACCACAGCTTTTTATATAATGAAGCAATATTCAGCCTAATTATTTTGGACTGGTAAACTGGATTCAGAAGTTTAGTGATTTTGACTGCTTGTGGATGTCCTGCTATATTATACTGTACATGATGTAAGTAATGAAGCATGAAGGCGCTGCTGGTTAAATCACAGAGACTCTGCTTTGCTTTTGATTTATAACTCTTACAGACCTCTGTGTTGATGCTCAAATCATCAGCCTGTCCATCATCTAGTTACAAAAAAACAAGATTTCCAAAGGCCTCCGGTTAATTTGCAGAATTCAATTATCTCTAATGCACATACTGGGTTCAGAACCTCTGGGAACACTGATGTATGGAGGGTCATTTAGGGAATGGCTGACCATGTTACATCTGATTTAAGGACTGGCTGACCATATATGTATTTAGCTGTCATGTTGAAAAAACAGATGGCTTGGTGTAGTCTTTTCTGCTGCTGTTAGCTGGATAAGGATCAGTGATTACACGATGAATATCAGCCTCATCCCTCCTTACTCCTCCTGGGATACGGATACCCTCCACAGAGAACATCTTCAAATGTATTTGCCTGGTTGCTCTTATTTCATTGCTTTTAAGGTAATTGCTGTATCTAAATTATATGCTGGAGTTGGTGCATGCTGTACACTGTTATAGATAAAATGGCATTGACTTTCTTTGTGCCCCTCATATTAGAGCTAGCCCTGTTTTATACATTTTATCAGTACAGTCTACCCATCATCCTGATTTCTTTGACAGCCAATCAATGAAGACACTGAGAAAGGCTTCTAGTCTAAACTTTTGTCATTCTATTTTGTAAGTTTGTTTTTGTGTTACTACATAAAATTAAACAACAAGTGAGAGGTTTTGTGAAAAAAAAAAAGAAACAAGTATACCTGGGAGAATAATGAAAGGATAACGACGCTTGAATGGTCTGTAAACATGGAGT
Source organism: Polyodon spathula (assembly GCF_017654505.1). NCBI lineage: Eukaryota > Metazoa > Chordata > Actinopteri > Acipenseriformes > Polyodontidae > Polyodon > Polyodon spathula. The sequence goes on along the minus strand of NC_054537.1, from coordinate 24,302,489 downwards.
AAAATTGATAGGGCCTATCCTATATGAGAAAGATCTGTTTCACTGATATGGCCAGAGGTTGTGGTACTGAAACTTATGAAACTTGACTCAAAGAATCATAAAAAGTACCAAAAAAGTACCAACTGTGAAGATACTGGGGTCTATTTTAATGATTTGAACAGCAGCATACATAAATGGGTGTGATTTATCAACCCACTTGTTAACATTAATATGTACAACACAAATACAGAGAAATTAGTTCCTCAGAAAATTAGATTTATACATTTTAGGATGGTAGTATTACAAATAAACCCCAGGGGTACTGTGCGATCGTTACAGGGGGCCGCAGCACCCACAGAAATATTCCCTCTCAAATTACCCGACGATTAAAATTTTCACATACCAGGGATCAATATATATTTAAAATCCATCATTAGCATTGTTTACTTCAATTGCTTACGTTTTCTGATCTTTGGAAAGTTTCTGAAAGTATATTCACTGCAAAAATATATTTTCCACTACTGTGGACATACTGTTTACAGTATAGGAGGGAATATAGGTTGTACCTGGAGAGACTTTCCAAAGATCTGAAAACATAAGTAAGAGTACCCTACAGCTGTCAGTGCTGCACAGATGACAAGCCTGGCAGGCACTGTAACAGTAAAAGGGCTGGGAATTGGATTGCTATTTTTTTTTTTTTAAACTCAATATAAAACCGAAAATGCATTACTTCTCTAAAATCAACCAAAAAGTCCACTAGACAGTTCACTTTCTCTTCATCTTATCCCAAATGTTTTCAAAGAGCAACTGACTTTGCCTTGGTAACCTAATTAGGTCATGTATAGGAGTACAATACTGGCCAGTACAGAGTCCCTTTTCTATTTCGTCCCCCACCTTCACCCCCTAGTTAGAACAGCGAGTTAGGTTGGCACATTAGGACCAGCAACAGCTTTGCAAATCTGGAGGCTTACTGTATGTTCCAGCTTGTCTCAGTTACAGTAAGTCAAGTGGACTCAACTTTCTCCCACATATACAGATAGCAGGCATTACATAAAATGGAAACAAAATACATTTTCCTATATTTAATAGATGAACACTTCCTAGTTATATACAGTATACAGTGTGTCCCATAAGTCAGGCATCATTGACTTAACTGTTAATACTGGTCGTTGCTCTGTTTCTTTCAGGTGTGAAATATCTTCAAGCAAAGCAAAAGGAACGAATTAAGATCAGTTTGACCATGACCTTGAATTTGGCTGCCTGGTTATTACATTATGCAAGTAAGACTAATGTCTTATAATTATATGTTTCATCTTCAAAAGAGGAAAGCATCCTCCCTTTGAAAATAAAGTTGAAGTTTCCCCTACCTGTTTTCGCATCACATCAGTGGCCTGCATGATGCAGCGAGGAGGTAGGCCGTGGCTTCTGGCAAGAAGAATGGCCTGCTCCAGAGTGACGCTCAGGGTGCAGCTAAGAGTAATAAGAGATTAAAGGTTATCAGCATTTTCAAGAAACATATTCCACCATGTGTAGTTTTAATCTGTTTTGTTTCACCTTTTAAAGTGGTTCAAGTAAAATGTCTTTATCAAAACGTATTCAGATACAACACTCTGAAGTATTTTTATTTGCATTAATACATTCTTACTTGCATACATACAAATAAATAACTATTTTGCACCTTTTGAAAAGGTATTCTGTTTTTTTGCAACAACCTCTGATGTTTGAATTCTTCTTTGTACGTATCATTAAAATAAAGTAGAAATAAATGCAGCATAAGTGTATAACAGTATCACTTTCCTGGTCCTGGTGTTTTTTTTAGTTATATTTATGAATCCATACTGAATTGACATTCTGTTCATGATGGGATACACTGGTATTTTTTTTTTTTGCCTATACATTACATTTAGATGATGGATTGCCTCTGTCACTTGATTTCAGTGTGCACCAAATAACTGTTCAAAATGAGTTACAAAATGAGAGCTGTGGAACAACAGACAGACATTTAACTAGCTTTTAGTGGCAGAATGATTGCTTTTTGAGACAGAGATCAGGTGTGAAAGTGATGAGGTGTGTTAACAGCAGTGTAAAGCACTGTCCTTCACTGTTCCCTTAGCAGATATATTAAGCGGCAATAACATGACTGATAGAGAACTCAGCCAGAGAGACACTCCCAAACCATGTACTCATTTGGACACCCTGAGCGTGACACACAGGTTTATATTTTCTCCATTAATGTATTTTACAGATATCCTGAAATATTACATTTTACCAGTACATGTTTAATGTATTATTTAAAATGTGTAACTCTATCACATATCATGCCAGGAAAATTATTTATTTTTTACATTTCTCAATTAAAATAAAAAAAAAAAAAAAAACATACATGACTGAACATGGCTAAAATTGCTAGTTGATTCATTAACAAAAATTTATTGCAAAATAAAAAAAAAGGTATAGCACACAAAGTAGAGGATCTACTGTGTACTGTACAAACCCAGAACCCAGTTAGTTGGCCATAAATTCAAATATTATTATATTCTAGAGTTAGAAATGGATATAACTGTTAGTGCCTGACTAGTCAGAACATCTGTACCCAAAAGTGCAACTGGGAAATAAAGACACACTATTTAATGAATGACAACTACTGATCGATAAATGCGCATGTGGAAGTGACAGATAGGGGAAGCTGGTGTGTGCAGAGTACAATAATGAAGGTAGCAGTGAGTAAGCTGTACAAACCAGAACAGGTAGCATGTTTGAACAATATGTCAAATTCACACAACTACCAGCACAGGAGGCAGTAACTGATCCTGAATACCAATTACAGTGAGCAGAAAAAAGGATAATACAAATAAAAAATGACGACTTCTAGAAACAATTTGCTGTATGGGCTGTAATCAGATGTGACTTGTATTCCACTTGTAAGCGTGTGTGTTTTTTTCCTTCATCCTGAGATGCAAGTCATAGCCTGAAAAAACATACAGTTTCCATGCATTTATGTTGAATGTATGTGTGTGTGTGTGTGTGTGTGTGTACACTAGATTTCATATCAGAGGAAATACGTATTTCTTAAATTGAATTTCTCTTTTACAACCATTAATCTTTTGTCATTCCTAGATGTTACATTGGTGTGCTTATCAGTCAGATTGATCTACCTTGCCAACTCCATTGTAACATTAGAAGCCTAGGAATACAAATCATAACACTAGAATTTTCAAAACATGACATTTCCATCCTTGCTTTCCTGTTGCCCCATTAATCTCCCTTTCATGCTTATTTTATTCAATTTTCCTTAAGTACTTAATAAACCCAGATGCTAGCGAAATGTCACGGTTTCATTATTAGACAGTACTGGGCTTAAATGAACATGCCCCCCCCCCCCCCCCCCCCCCCCCCCCCCCCCCCCCCCCCCCAGAAATAAATAAGCTACTGTCTTGCTGCTTGAACAAACCTACCTTAAAAAACATATAAATTGTGTAAGGATTGCCTCCCCCTCCCAATTCTTCACAGTTTTATGCCCGCAAAATACGAAAGGCTTAGGATTCTATTCAGTACCAAGAGTTACAGTGCAGTAGGACACCCAGTATTTGAAAAAAACAAAACAAAATGAATTCATGTTCCGTGTGTACATTCTTAAATAGCCAATCCTGATAGGTGCTACATTTAATAACTAGAAGTCAAGGGCATGTTCTGTCTGACCTTTCTGCAATAACAACCCTCCAAGCTGTATCGATCCTGAGACTTGCGCTTGATTAAGCTGCCCTGACACTTGCCACAACCTAATTATGTTTTTATAGCCTTGCTTCACTGTGATGCAAAAACTAGCCTCTTACACTGAAGGTCGGTTACCTATTTACTAATACCGACTAATTGTTTTGTGCAATGTGCAGCAACAGCAATCACTTACAAAATGGCTCTGCAATTAGAGCATCACAGAGAAACTACATAAGCTAATCTTCTTAATGTTCTGTACTACTGGGTCACCGATAATAACTAAGGTTGTTTTTGTTTGTTTTCCACCCACTCTTTTATTTATTTTATTCAGCTGTTTAAATATAAACAGAAAACTACTTTAATACGTTATTTGTGTTAAAATAATGCTAGGCTTTATTAGAATGATCAACCAACCCAGATACAAATGGGAAGACAACAAGTTTATTTAAATTATTTTTCACAGTAACATGGCTTCTGTTTGTTCAAGGACGGTGGCATTTTTTCTGTTCTGGTGAGGGTAAATCAATTTATAACAGCATTAATTGAATATGTTGTATTGGGTATATTTAAACATTGTAGTCTTTACTGTAACAAGCGTAACAGGAATCATGTACAGGTACCATTTATTAAATGATGTAAACTTTAACCCTGGGGGACCTGTACTTAATCTTACTATACAAAATAAAATACTCGGCTAGTAAAGTTTGATTCTGAGCAATTTGACGAGATCTTTTAATAAAGTGTAATTTGATCGATTTTCATTTTTTAAATTATTTATTCTGTCCGCAACTGACCCTTCAGATCTGAGAAATACAGCATCTGCCACAGCACATTTAGGAAAAAAAAAATGGGATAAACTTGAAGATGGCAGGTACTAGAATTTAATTTGTTACTGCCCACATTATGCGTGTGTCAGAGTGACTTGTGGTCAATGAATTGCGCTGGCACGTTGCCTAAGGTTAAAAAAGAATCTTAAATCTGAGAGCTCGTTCTGGATTTTCTATTAGGACACAGACGGCTCAATCCTAATCAAAATGTCAATCAAAAAATAAATAAAAGCAAGCCTTCAGCAAAGACCATGATGAGAGGAAGAGCAATTTGTCCTGAGTGATGACGAGATCTTACAAAATGACTGAAAGACCTTACTGGATTAATAGATATATAACATGCATAGATATGTCGTATAAGCATGGGAAAAGTGTGATAAACCATGTATACATTTATATAAGGGTATATGTGTTATTTAGAAAATGATTCAACAAGTAACTCTGAATCTGATGTTTGTGTTTAGGCCAACTGGTTAGTAAATGATTTTCCGAACTGGGTAAATAATATTACATTTTATTTATTAAAACATTCACTTGGAAAATGGATGTATCCTGTGTTTTAACACTGCAGGAAAACTGCTAGGCAATTGCCCAGGGATAGTACAAGTGTGGTGAGGGCAGTTTTTCCAACGCGGCAAATCAGTCCCAGAATCTACAACCTGCACAAAGGAGATGTTACCTAACAATATACTGATGTAAACAAATCTATCCAGAAATGTACAATTTTAGTGCCAGAAGGGAGGCCCATTGAAGCAAAGTTCGACTCCCTCGATATGAACTTAATTCTCTGCTGGTGCCAGAGAGAGATTTGCTAGGGTGACCTTTCCATTGCCAGATAACAATGTTCTTTGGAGCCGGCACAGTTATGCTGAAAACAAAAGGCCACAATCTCTGGTACATTCCTACCGGTGGACACCGCTGTTGCACATCATGATGTGGCAGGCTCCCAGGCGGTTACAGAGCTCTGAAGCCACTGACAGCAAGCCAACCCCAGAGGCTCCACAGGCTGTGTACTGGCAGGCTGCCGTGCGCTTCGAGCTGAGAAAAGATTCTATCAGTCGGTAGAGCTCGTCCAGTGCATTGAGAGGCCGCACGAGCTGTGAGGCAGGAGAGTGAGAGAAATTATTGCACAGCGCATTCTAACAAAGTGCTAGAGCTAGGTCTTTAAATTGCCAGATAACAAATGTAACCCGGCTTACAACCAACAATTCAAATATCACACAAAATGCCAAAATTGGTGCAGGTTTAAACCTTTTATAAAAAGAAAAATCTGACATCAATTACAGTCGCATACAAATAAATAAATAAATAAAAGAAAAACCACAAAGAAAGTGATTTCTATCATTTCTGATTGTTCTATTACCAAGATATACAATAAAGTAGAGCTTCAGCTTTAGAATAAAACAACAAATTATTACATAACATGCAAATACTCTGACAAAAGTATTTGGGCACCCTTACATTAGTATTTTACGTGTTCACCCTTTGCTTCTTTACAGCTTACAGACTTTTTTTTGTATTTTAAAACCTGTTCCTGGCATCTTCCTGTAGATATTTTTTTTAGAAATTCCTTTGTAGACTTCACAGAATGTTTAGGGTCATTATCCTACTGGAATACAAACTTACATTCAATAAGCCTTCCAGCACTGGGTAACAAATGAGCAGGGCCAGCCTTAGGGCAAGGAGAGCAAGGCAGCGGGCCTAGGGCCCCGCGCCTAAGGGAGTCCCGCACGCATCATAAATTGTACGACGTCTTCAGAGTCGAAACAATCTCGCACAAGTATTGTGTCGGCCTCTCGCAAGTATGAGTTGGTCCATTGTAAAAGGAAAATAAAAAACAAAGAAATTCAAGTCAAGCAGCAATAAGGAGCTCTGCTGATGTATCTAGATGAACCGCCCAATAAAAATCTGCTTTGGGAAGCAAACGAATCTGATTCAGACTCTTTACAATAATCATCTCCAAAATACTGGTTTCTGCTAACCAATGTAACGTTACCACATGAACTTTCTGACTGGCAAAGTGAACGTATTTCCTCATGTGCGTGTACTCAATCATAAGAAATATATTTAAAAAAATGCAACATCTAAGGGTTAGCTGTCTGATAAGTTAACTAATAGCCTGTCCCTCTTTACATTTCAACAAAGAAAACCAAGACATGGCGCAGCATTGTCTTTTAAAGTTTTACTGGAGACTTTTCTTAAAGTGAGTAGCTACTATTAATTGATATTGAAATCGAGATTGTGTGTATTAAAGTAAGGCAGATCACCACATCAGCGGTCTGAACAGGTTTCTGCAACAAATTCAATGTTTGGAAGCACACTCGTAAATGCAGCGTGGTATGAAATAAAGTTGCTTCTTAGCTGGAATATTCAGAAAAAAATTTTATGATGTTTTGTTGGGCATGTTGTTTTAGTGTAATTTACACATGAAAAGTGGGGGTGCTGAAAGCTATTGAACAAAACTACAACCCCTGTATATGATGGAAGCTGCCACACCCCCAGCACCCCTAGTTCCAGTGCTCTTGCTTAATTGACAGCACCATGCAGTATGGCTTGCTTATTTGATTACTGAAGCTGAGCAGTAGCCTACTGTTTATTGATACAATGTGTGGAGTGTCACCGTCTGCAAATGAGAGTGCAGAATTTCTTGATATTTTGCTGCATTCATTACTCCTTCTACAATACAAAGGCCACCAGTGCCTGAGGAAGAAAAATAAGCTCATACCATCACACAACCTCCACCATGCTTAACACTGGGCGTGATGCCTTTACTTTAAATTCTTCTCTCTTCCTCCAAACACACTGTTGCTTTCTTGGTGACACGTAATATTTTGGATTCGTCTGACCATAACATTTGGTTGAAGAAATCATCAGGCTTCTTTAAGTATTCAATGGAAAACTCAAAATATTTTCCTTTGTGCATTGTTTTTAACAGGTTTGCATCTTGGTTTTTGCCCATGGACATTCATCTTGTTAAGGTATTGTTGAATTGTCCACTCGTGAATTTCTTGGCCATCTTCTAACCGATTTCTTGTATCAAATCTTTTGCAGTAATCCGAGGATTTTGCCGGGCTACTCGAATGATTCTTCCAGATTTTGCAGAAATCTTTCCTGGTCTTCCACACCTGGAACTAGTTACAGTAGTTGCTGTTTTCCAGTGTTTGTCAATAATAGCTCGCACAGTGCTTTTCGGTAAAACCAAGTCTTTCTACTATTTTTCAGGTAGTTTCTCCTTTATTCATTTAGTTGTATCACTGCCATTTTGAAATCGTTGCTGTACTCTTTACATTTTTTTTATAACAAATTTCTAGTTTTTTTTTTTAGCATTTCATGATTATGTATTTATATATTCAATAATTATCATCAGGTGTTGGTTTTCAATCATGATAACTGTCAATAATTAATAACTAATGGGTTTCATACAAATATGTTGATTGCCCAAATACTTTTGTCAAAGTATAAAATTCATTTTTGCATGTTATTTTTCACTTTATGCATCAGGAATATGATTCTGAAACAATAAATAACATTGTCGACTTAGAGAATGAAATTACATATAGAAAGTTATCTATGAAAGTTCTTTACAATGTTTCACTTTCTTTGTGGTTTTTTTTTTTTTTTTTTTTGTGTGTGCCCAAATACATTTGTCTGCGACTGTACATGTGAAAACGGTCTTTTTTAAATTTTTTTTTTTTTTTTTTTTTACCTTGTCTATTAAGGCAGCTTTGGGTGTTGAGCTTGGAGGCAAATTTGATTTGTCCAGATAGAAGGCCCTGTTAACAAAGAATACAAAGAGATTAATAGGATACTTCTCCTCTATACTTGGCTGAAAGAGAATGTGGTTTTAATGAGGTCTTTGTGTAACTGGAAAGACATTAGAGATCCCTGTAATTAAACACAGGGGCATTATTTTGAAGGTGCTCTTGAGATTGTTTAAAAAAAATAAAAAGGACGGATGGATTTAGATGTCCAAATCAAACACATATTTGTAAAATTCTTAGGTATAAAGAAGCAGAAATCTGTCACTCTTTAATAGGCTTTATATTAAAAAGAACTACTGCAAGCAGGAAAGACTTTAATTTTTGAATTTTTAACAGTGGATATACTGAATTATTCCTTGCTCCAAGCAAAAGACACAGGTTGAGATAAAAGTCACATGCCATAGAAAACAAAAATTGAGTTCTTGAATAACAAACAAACTGGTTTAGTCAAAGATCTCATCAAACTGGATTTCAGCTTTTGAATACTTTCTCGGGTGACACCTAAAGCCAGTTGTTTACATTGGTCACCCAAGGACTGTTGAAAAATTGAAGGCACAAATAAAGTCCAAAGCAGCTAGACATACACAGAAACAGAAATGTACTCAATTGTCTACCTCCAATAGTGTGCAACGTTTTCACACCATGTACTGTATATATCCTAGGTCACAATTAATTTAGTATAAAATTATATTTTAGTTTAAATGTTAATACTGTACATTTCCTATGACTGAAGTGTTGCTATTATTCAGTTATTTAGACACAAACTTTTTTTTTTTTTTTTTTTTTTTTTTGCTCATCGGCACCCTGTATTGTGAAAGGCAGCTCAGCCAATTGTAATCTTCCCTCAGGCCAATGTATGTAAAATTCTATTTAGTCAGCAGTGTGCAGTATAATCAGTCTTTTTTCCCTCCTCCCCAGAGAACCACCAAGCATCTCATCAATCAACCCAAGTGACCTGTCTGTCAGGTGTGTGATTGGGCTCTCTAGATGGGAATTCTGCAAGTGGGAAACCTTTACAAATTTAAAGAAACTCGCTCTTTTTAGTATGTTATTTCAAATATTAGAAAGATAGTAACATTAGAATTTGCTGTAGATCTCTATCATTTATTTTTGTTGATGGTTTGGAGTTTAAACTTGTACCACTATGGTTTTGTACAGTGTTGTGGCAAATCGCCTGTGGTACTGTTAACCAACAATAATGTTTGAACGTCCCATGTATTTCTACATTAGACACAATTAGAGAATATAGTTTCTTAGTAGTCATATGGTTAAAACATGCACATTTTGCCAGTGCCTTTACTTTGGGCAAAATTCTGTAGTGTTTGTATGTCGACAACTCAGTAGCATGCATGCAAGTATGTGTTTCAAACTACTGTTTGAACATTCAGGGTGTAATACCAAAACACATAAGTGAGGCTGTGATGCAGCAAATTACACTCTCCCAGTATGCAAAACGTACACATGCACACTTATAATGTTACTAATCTCTGCTAAAAGACTATTCTAGAGTTTTGAAAAGATCCCCCAGACTTTCAATTCCATTCTGCCCCAAATGTTTTTACACCCTATTACAAGAAGTAGTGACTCCTTACTATACACTTGAACCCATCCATTAAGAGTGAAGCTGTGCTGTTTCATGACAAGATAGATTTGCATTTATTTTGTATTATAACAATTCACAGTTCATCGCTCACCTTATTCCTTTATTGTAATAGGTGGATGCTGAGTGACAATTATTGAGGTATTCATTTCATAGTACATCACTGGAAAGTAACTGAATGCGATTTTTATTCCATCACTATTCACCGGTTTACTTGTTCATTTAATTACCACTGCATACAACACTGTGTTTCATTTATTTAATTATCACTGCACATTATCAAAGTAACTTCCCAATTTAGTCAAAATTACAATGAGCAGTTTATAGGTTCGAGCAGAGTTAATAGTCCATGTAATTGGTTCCAGACTAGCTTATTATTTACAGAGCATTACAGACAGACAAGCATCTAAAGTATTTACTGCATATGCATCCCCTGGACAAGGGTTCTGCATAATTTGCTTCTCATACCCATTATAACAGCAAATTTAAAAAAAAATGTTTCTGGTGGACTCATTAAAAAAAAAAAAAAAAAAAAAAAAAAGAAGCAGTATTTAGTTTATCCATCATGTATATAGAAAACATTCTGCTTCAGATATCTAGCATGCATCTGACCTAATTATGGCTGACATACAGTAGAGCTGCTTATATATTGCATTTTAAATAGCAGTGCTACATTTTGACAGACATTATTCACATTACAATTAAAAAGTATAGAAAAATAAGTCTTTACATTAAAAAAGTGATACCAGTCACTACATTCTGATATTCTCATCGCTCCATAATTACTAAAGATGAGGCTGCCAGTCAACTAAGCACAAATCATGCTTACACCAAAGTCAACTTGAACCACAGACAACACATACCAAAGTCAACATTTACCAAGGTCAAAATGTACAATATGGAAATATGTATACTGTAACATTTACCCATAATCATGAATGCACTTCTATTACATTGATATATAATCCACTATAACCTGTAACTGTCTACAGTATGCACTGGCATTTAAACAGATCTTAGTGCTATTTATTACTACCCCTGTGGTTTTCTTTGCCATAAGGTTTGTATTTTTCCTTTTCTTTTCAGCTTCAAACAAATCACTCTAATGAGACTCAACCTATTCTTGATACTCGCTTCTATTTATAAAATATTCAAACGTGAAATTGTTCATGTTATGTAGCTGAAGTGTGTGTGTGTGTGTGTGTGTGTGTCATTATTCGGCTGAGATATCATCTGCAAAACGTCATTTGTTATTGTTAAAATGTTTTTAATTGATTAAATGTAAAAAAGTGTGCAAGAATGAGGGGAAAAAATCAGTTCTTATCACGATTGATGAAACATAGTGAAGTACAGCTTGGCCAAGTATTGTGACATTTATCACAAGTAATAACTAATTTCATTAACATCATAACAAAAACAGCATTTCAAATGACAATGCAAAATGAAAAACCGCACAAGTATAATACACAATGGCCTGGAGCACTTATTCCCTACAGTTAAGAAAATGCTTATACAGTATATACAGTAGGTAGCCATGCTGATACTTAAATATGAGGCTGTTTTAAGTACTGGTATGTATATTTTTAAACTATTCACTGTTTGGTATGTGGGCTTGAAAAATCACTGTTCACCTTTTAGGCACACACATTTCTTTCCCAATATTTTTACATTGCTTTACTGTACATTACAGTGTGCTTTATCATATATATCATTATATAAAGCTATACTTTACTATACATTGCAGTCCACTTGTTAGTTATTTACATAACCAATAGGAATTGGTCAGCAGCCATGGACGGGTCAGACATGAATAACTGCCTTCACCTAGCAATATAACTTCACAGTAGTAGCTCTGCTTTGTTTACTGAAGGTTGTATTTTCCAGAAATGTTCTTTACTGATTGCAAGGTGGCGTAGCTAGTGAAGCATTTCATCTATGGCCAACAATCAATATATGGGTTTAGTTTAGCAACTTTAAAAATCACTCTGTGCTATACTGATTTACAATGGTTTGTCCAATTACCAGTAAAAAAAAAAAAAAAAAAAAAAAAAAAAAAAAAAAAAATCAGCATTATTATAACACGTGTACCAATGATGTGTCATATTACTCAATAAAGAAAAGGGGCTATATATATATATATATATATATATATATATATATATATATATATATATATGAATTACAGCTTTTCTTTCTTAATCAGTCTAATAATACATTTAAATAATTAAATTACAAGTTTATTATTTCAATGAGGTTCTGATGGCATTATAAATCATAGGAGCAAATCTAAGCAATTAATGACCTTAAGTATTCACAGCAGAATGACACTGTTAAAGAAATAGGTTTAGAATTTAAAAAACATCAAGGTACCGCTATGTCTTCAGCATGGTTTATACAGTTGTTTTGAATTCTTGTTTGCCTGTGAACTATTCTCAGCCTTTAGAGTGGGCCTCACAATGCAGTTTGTTTTTCTCTGCTCTAAAATCCCTTAGTTGTCACTTATTTCCAGAGTTAATTTCAATGCTGATAGAAGCCCCTTTATGATGATGATCAGTGAAACCCTTGTCAAAAAATCCTAATCTTTATTTAAAAAGCAAATTAAATGTCTTGCCAGAATAAATAACAAAAACAGTATATTTCCAAAACAAGATGCTACCCTGTGTCTTTCAAACAGCAAAACAGAAACAGCTTAAAGTTATGACTCTTAATAGTGTGTATGTATATATATATATATATATATATATATATATATATATATATATATATATATATATATATATATATATATATATATATATATATAGTGTGTGGTTTTTTTTTTACATCTATAAAATCCATACGGTAGCATTATTCCCATAATTGGTTTTGGTATAGTAAATAAGTTGTTAGTCGAGATAGAGGACAGGGTGCATTGCGCACATAATGATTTACTCAGAACATCACTATTCAGCAAAGAAGTTAGAAAGAAAGGTAACTCCTGCCAAGTGATCCTTGACCTGACTGCTGTGAAACTGAAAATCCATTTACCCTCTGCGGCTAAAGGATGTGAGAATCACAACTACACAGCTGCTTCACAATGTTGTTTTTGTCTCATTTTCCCCCTATCATACTGGAAATGACATACATAATGATACATACAGTTATTTGTTCTAATGTTGATAAGTTTTGTTGTAAATTCTTTTTTTTTTTTTTTTTTGGTTTTTCTTTTCTTTTATCTGGAGAATCAAAGTCTTTATTAAAATAAATGAGCATTTGAAGTTTCAAAACATACCTTTACTGGACAGCACACACATTTTGAAAGCACTCTCCCTAATGACTGTTGGGATGTTACTTTCCTTCATTAAATTTTACAAGAGGACCTAATGGAAAGACTGGAAGCTTGCCAAGGGGTTTCTACATACAGTGACATTTCTGAAGCTTAAGAGGATATTTTATTCACGTACTTTAATCTGTATCTAACAAAGGACACTTGAATGCTCTCGTGCTGGCAACTGATCATTAACAGGATTCATTTTTTCTCTTGCAGAATAATGTATTGTATAGCCAGAAGAAAAATTGTGCATCTATTTTGCCTATAAAATGGTATTAAGGAACTTTAAAAATAATATTGTAAACATAACAACATCCTCACAGTTGAAACTATTTTTCCCCAGCTATGATGCTACAAGTTTCCTTTTTGTGTTGCAAGTAATAGAACGCCTATGTTGAACTTACAATGACATTTTACGCTGCACAAAGGAAACCATGCCAGGACAATTTTAGAAAGGCAAATTATGAAGGCATGAAACAGAGACTAACAGTAGATTGGAGTAAAATAGAGAAAACATCCACAGAAAAAGGATGGCTGTTTTTTTAAAAATGTAGTACTAGAGGAGCAAAACACTTACATCCCAAATGTAGACAAATCTAAATGTAAAACTAAAATTGCCAAAATGGTTTAATAGATCAATTAAAAAAAATATTCAGTGAAAAAAGGGACTTTACAGAGCGTTTAAAAGGGACCAAAAACAAAGTACACAGAAAGAGTACACAGAACTGCAAATGCAAATCAAAAAGGAAGTTAGAAAGGCCAAGAGAGAAATAGAAATGAACATTGCTAAGGGGGCTAAAACCAATTCCAAAATGTTTTTCCAATATTACAACAGCAAGAGAAAATTCAAAGAGGAGGTTAAATGTCTAAGAGATACAAATGGCAAAATCATAGATGAAGAAAAAAAAATAGCAAATATATTAAATGATTAATTTTCACAAGTTTTTACAAAGAAGGATACAGACAACATGCCCCACATGTCAACCAGTTCCTATCCAGTTTTAAATAACTTTAGCATAACCGAGGCAGAAGTGTTAAAGGGACTAGGAGCTCTTAAAATAAACAAATCCCCTGGGCTGGATGAGATCCTCCCAATAGTACTCAAAGAAATGAAAGAATTTATTTACAAACCGCTAACTAAGATCATGCAACAGTCTCGTGACACATGGGTTGTACCGACAGACTGGAAAATTGCAAACGTAATACCGATCCACAAAAAGGGAAACAAAACCGAACCAGGCAACGACAGACAAATAAGCCTGACTTCTCTTATATGCAAACTTATGGAAACTATAATAAGATCCAAAATGGAAAATTACCTATATGGTAACAATATCCTGGGAGACAGTCACCATGGTTTTAGGAAAAGGAGATCGTGTAACTAATCTGCTTGATTTTTTTGAGGATGCAACATTGATAATGGATAATTGCAAAGCATATGACATGGTTTATCTAGATTTCCAGAAAGCTTTTGACAAAGTCCCGCATAAAAGAGTAATTCTCAAACTGAACGCAGTAGAGATTCAAGGAAACACATGTACATGGATTAGGGAGAGGTTAACATGTAGAAAACAGAAATTACTGATTACAGGAGAAACCTCAAAATGGAGTGAGGTAACCAGCAGAGTACCACAATGTCTTCAGTTGCTAGGAAATAGTACACAAGAAAAACCAACCCAATAAACATTATACAGTCTCTTTGTAGCCAATCACAGTAGGAATAAGAAATATTCAAAGCTGCACAGATTGAAGTGTAAACACCCCAGTCCAGCTACAAATTGTAATGGAACCATCGTCGGAGGCAACCACTAAAAAAAAGGTGCCCAAAATATGAAACAAATATCTTATAACTTATTAATGCATTTCTTTATTTTATTTATGTGTATGGCTTTATAGTAAAGTGTGGCAAAGTGCCCCGCCCCAGGGCTATTTATTTGTGTATATGTTATGTGTAGTGTGTTAATGTTGGTGTATGGTCATTGGTACATGGGATATAAACGGGTCTGTGTAACACGAGTGATTTAAAATGTGTATTTGTATTTAGGCACGAGGATTGCACAGCACTTCAAGTAATATGTGAGCACAGGGAATTGCACTTTATTAATTCATGTGCAGTTGTACCGTGACTCCAATTGAATGATTTCTTGTACAGCTGCATAAAAGCAGCATATTTTCACTCACTCGGGGTTGTGTGTTCGGCGAGTGGAGAACAAGAGAGGGGGGGGGGGGGAGCGTAACTATAAATATCAATTGCTACGAGTGCTGGAAGCACAAGCACCCTACTAGTTTTGTGTAGCGTTCGTCCACCCTGTTTTGTTAGTGTCTACTCGTTTTGTTTGTCTATTTATTTTGGCCTCACATGCCGTGTGCTGTTTTTGTTACAAACCTTTTATTTCCTGTCTGTTTAATTATTAAACTGCGCAACAGCGCCTTCACCATTCCAAAACCTGTGTTCTGAGTCGATTCCTGTTTCTGGTCTGACGTCACCCACTGCAGCTATCTTTGTGACATGTGGGGTCAGAACCGGAATTACCAGCGCCTCTTAGAGGCAGACCAGAGCAGGAACCGAGCAAAAACATGCAGCTTTTATGCAGCTGTACCGAGACTCGATTGCTAATCAATCATTCAATAGGAGTCGCGGTACAACTGCACGTGAATTAATAAAGTGCAATTCCCTGTGTTCACATATTACGTTTTACTTGCATGTGAAGTGCTGTGCAATCCTCGTGCCTAAATACAAATATACATTTTAAACACTCATGTTACACAGACCCGTTTATACCCTGTGTACTATCCCAAATGACTATACACCAACATTAACACACTACACGTAACACATACTCAAATAAATAGCCCAGGGGCCGGGCAATTTGACACATGAAGATTTAACATTTACACTGAGTTTAAAAATTGAATGTTAAAATATAAATAACATAATTCATTTGCAGTCAGTGAAGAAAATGCATCGAGCCGATAAAGAACCTTGTAGAACACATGCGTGGTCGTAAAACAAAATAATCTCATTTAGGCCCGATAGTCTTCTCTGGACCATGTACTGGCACTGTGAAAGTGTTGAGATGAAAAATAAAAAACCTGTCAAGGGAATATTCTGTTAAGAGCTTTAAGCTGTCAACACACAGACAGCTTTCCATGCATGTTTAAATTAAGACACATCTTGTTTCAGTTAGTGTGATTATGTTTCCACATTTGTCATCTGACCAATTCCAATGAAACTTGAAATATACTGTACTTCCTTAGAAAAGTTTTGCATCACCTAGAAGACAGAAGGTTAAGATAGAATAAAATAAAAAATATATAATTTAGATTTTTTTATTTAACATTGTGTAATTAAAGAAACTACAAAATTATATTGTAAAAGTCTACATTATTTCATGTTAGATTTAAAAAAAAAAATCACATTTTTCAATTTTTCGTTACATATATGGAAAACTATAAAGTAGTATGTAATTGAACATGTTAACGTAACATTACTCAGCAGGTTTCATTCGACTTCGTGAAGCAAATATTCGTTAATTCTACAGGGTAATGCAAAACGTTTAGCCATAGCATAGTACAGAGTAATTTTACCTTTATTGCAAAATGCACACTAAGATTTTTACAATCTACACTCTTCTGTAGTGGGCTGAGTTGCATAATATAAAGTTGCATTTGTCTGATCAGTAAACATAGCAAGCAGACAGCAATCTGACATCCTATATCAGGTTAAGGACAAATAGGTACCATCTGAGCAGTTCTTTACATTCAGATCATATAATACATTGTATCCAGTTACCGAACTTCCTATCAGAAGCTTGGCTTCATGACCTGCACTTTCCAATCACACTAGAAAATTAAATGGTTTCCAGTTATTAACTAATGTGCCCTTGTTCAGAAAAAGAGAATTACACAATGTTTTCTGGTATTCTTATTGCAGTAATACAAAACACATTCCTGGCAGAGTTGCGTTGTTTGAATGAGAGATCATTCAATATCAGCAAGAAACTAATAAATCACGGTTTAGTTTAAACGTGTAAAAGCCACCCAGTTAAATATAGTTACCTGAAACTCAGGAATAATGCAGTGCCAATACTAATCATTAAATCAACAGCATAAAGTTTGTATTTTTCTTATTTAGAAATATGAACGACAATATGACATTTTCTTATAAAAAGTTTAGTTTTCGTTCTGTAGAAAATATGTTTTACACATTCAAACAATATTATTTCATGTCTAACAATAGTTGACATCAGATCTCAGACAATTAGACATTTGCCTGAGCATTTCATTAAAATACAAAAATAAAAATAATATAAACAATTCAGGTCAGTCTAATGATTAATGATTATTCAACTGACAAACTATTATTGAGAACTGCAGCAGATACACAGAGGATGAACACTGCTGTGTCACCGTCCGTTTGTTACTACAAGGCGCACTAAAGTCTTTCTTCGCTATCAGCCTGGGTGGTTGTGGGCAGTTGACAAAATTACATAAAATTCTAACCTAATTCAGCAACTGCCCACCGCAGCTAGGCACTTTGCCAACTGCCCAATTTCGCCTCTCTCTCTCTCTCTCTCTCTCTCTCTCTATATATATATATATAAAATCTCCTGTATTACAACATACCAAGAAAGATATTCAGTACAGATGTCTCTAGTAAAACAATCCTCCAGGGCTAGTTTGTGGAAATGCCATAGCTAGTCTACTAGAGGCATCTAACGGACAGCAGTATACAAGCCTCTGGTCTAAATAGCATCTTCACTAATTCAGAATCAGTACCCCAGTGTCAGTGTATAACAGTAGAACTACTCTCATGATTCTTTGTTTTTCTAAATGTACTTTCTGCTCCTGAGTTATCTGTATTTGTTGTATGTGTGCGTGTGTGTCCTTAACCCCTATGTCTATTAAACTGCTCAGCTCTCTCAGAACAAAAATTGAAGTACCAGTACAGAATACTTCAATCTTGAACAAGTTACAATCTTTATGACAGCTGTATAATTCTGTTTGACAGCCTCCTCTGGGAGTATACAACAAAGAACATTGATATAATCCTGTTTGTCACTAAAGCTGATACACATCTTTATTATTCATGCAACATCTGAAATTGCAATTATCAATTCCTGAGTTACTGGAGAGGAAAATAAATCACAGATGCCATCATTAATGACTAACAAGCTTTAACCAAAGTTGAAAAGGTCTCAGGAATCTTCAGCCTTGAGCAATTTAGTGTGAGAAAACCAAAGCATCATGAGTGGTTTTTTTCTGCTATTCCATTAGAAGCTTAACAATTCTCATAGCTACATATATAACTCAAACGTCCCCTTGTATCAAAAACAAGCAACATTTGTTTTTTATTTAAAGTAAGATTTTAGTGAGTATATTATAACCACGCGGAGGCTCGGAATGAAATCCCTGAATGAAGGATTGTATTATGTTTGGCATTGCTTCCAGGCTTTGAAATCCTGCTAATGCAGGGAAACAGGAGAACAACACTTCTTCAGTGGAGCTATAACAACTACTTTGAGTTACTGTTTCAAGCAAGCAAGCCATAGACGACTTAACTATTGTGATTTGCAGTGCAATTAGATATTGTGCATGATGTAAGGTCCCATGAAAATAATTTAAGCCGTCATCCCTTCTGCAGTGAAAGCTAACTCTGACTGGTTTATATACAGATGTTGGTATTTCTGGGCAATATTTATTTGAATCAACAACCTGAAACTTTTTTTTGGATCAATACGTGCTTGGAACAGCATATATAAAAATCAGCCAAAACAAAAACAAAACGTATTTAAACATAATTCTCTTACACAGATTTAGAAGTATTAAAATAAGTTGATATTTAAAAAAAAAAGCAGGACATTCATCATTTAGAGCCAGCCTAACCCTCCGAGAACTATATCCAGCCCAGGGGATTTTTGTTTTCCAGTTGCTATATCACCAAAGTCACCGCAGACAAGTTAGAATAATATTGCCTTGCAGTATTTCTGTGCCTTCTTGCTATTTGTGTTGTACTGGAGGCTGCACTGAATATGCAGGTAGATGTTCCTGGTACTGTGCTTACTGTTACATGTATGTTTCCAGTGGCTCAGTCTATGAAAACAGATTCACCAAATCATTAGGAATTGTGCAGTGCTTTCAGTAGCTGTTTGTGTTACTTTGAAGTCTGTCCATGGCTACTGTCAAAGCACTAATAATAAGGACGTTAAGTTTATCTTTTTCAGTTTGGTAGCTAAACTACGAAGACTGACTCTAGTAAGTACTGTATGAATTATATTCCTCTTTCTTTGTTGTCAGTTATGTTGGTGCTTTTGCAAAACCCTCTGGCAATTTGATTAGAATATTTTATTCTCACCTGGTAAAGGCAAGAATGTGTGGTGTGCATGGTGAGTCAAATAGGGGAGGGCAGGTTTGTGTCTTCGCTGGGGATTCTACTGAGAATGTTGCATTGGCTCTGGTGCTCCCACTGTCTAGGGTAGCAACGTCAGCAGGGGCAGTTTATCCTTAGTGCACTCATCTTGAAGTTATGTGTGCGATTCAGTGGCAACAAATTTCCGCTACCTACGGTAAGCACAATAAAACAATATTTTAAAAAGCCAGTACATTAACAAAAAACTTAAAAATCTATTCTGGGGCACAGCACATGCCGAGTGATGTTTGTAAAAGTCACACATTTTCCATCATCCAGGCTTTTCAAAAGGTTAAGAAGAAATCTCTATTTGATCAACATACATGTTTGGTGCATAAATTAGATTTCTTATATATAAGTAGGTTCTGATATTAATCTGTCATGGTTTTTTTTTTTCTGTTTCATTTCTTTCTCTTTCATTTGACTCCTCGGACAATACTCACGAATGTGCCTGGAGATGGCAAACTGGACAGTTCACTTGCAAGTTCAGAGTGCAAAGGTTTACTGTAACTGATCAGGCATATCTCACATCACAGCAGAAACTGCACACCCCACTAACTTTCTGCATAACAATCACAGGGATCCAACAGAGTGCAAAGGAATGCAGAACAGATGCCCTGAGGCACAACTCTTCAGTGAGCTTTGCTTGGTCCTTCACAGCATTGTATGATATTCTGAAAATACTGCTGTCCACAAAATGCCCACTGCCAAGTACACAGTTAAAAACTGCTTTCTTGACTTTCAATTTAATCGTACAGGTGACACTTTTGTACTTCAGGTCATTCACCATTGAAAACTTGGAGGTGACACATTTTAGACTGTGCTGTACATATGGTAAAAATTCAAACCACAAAGATATTTATTCTACATCATTGCAATTTAAACTACATCCACCACCTTTAGTAATTATGTTCGTTTCCTCAATTCATACCACACCACTGTTAATTTAACATTTTGATGTTGTCATCCATGGTTCTGGGCAGATTTTCTGAGTGGGCGTTGGAAGCCTTAGAAAATATAAAAAGGAAAAATGCATAAAAATGTACAGTTTCACCAAGGAGAATGATTAATCACCTCCATATGTACTTAGTTAATCAATGGAATTTGTTTCAAAATAGCTGGATTTACTGCCATTTTTTTCACTTTCACCCCAGTTGTAACACCCCTTTCTCCCTGTGCCAGTACATGAGCTTCAGACTGTCACATTTCCTTAGAACGAAGGCTGGATTAACCATAACTCAATTATTCTACGTCTAGGCGTGATCAGGTGGCATTGCTGGCAAAAGAAAACTGCTGACACGAAAGGAAAGAGTTCAGATTTTGCAGTCTTAAATCAACACACTTCTGTGCTAATCTAACCAAGGCTGGACCTGGTTTCAACTTGGAAAACAGGATTCATGGGAAATGGTGCTCATAGCTCAGTAGGGGCCTCTCTTCCCTTTTGTTGAGAGCTCAACTACTAATGTATGACAGTAGTAATCAGTGCTGTGGATGAAGCTGGCAACAGCACTGTCCCTTAGGGTTATAGTAATCTGCTGTTGGCGGAGGAAAAAAAAAAAAAAAGCTAGGGGTATTATTTTAATTTAACGACTAAAGCTTTGTGATCTTTTAAAAAGCAGCACTATTAGTACCTGCATTTAAGGAAATAGCTGTTACAGTGACTGCTGGTACAGTATTCAATGTCTTGTGTTACAATACTTATGTTACAAGTTGAAATAAATTGTAAATTGAGATCCAGTACACAGCAACTTCATGTTCCCCATAGGTTAAAACCCTTTCCCTAGGCCAGCTGCATGGATACAATGCATCATTCAGGATTTTTTCACCAACATCACTCATCAGTCTTTGCTTTAAATTGTTCTACAAACGTCTGTAAAACCAAACATGGTTTAGCACTACGTGACATTTCTCCCCCACCTGCAAGTAGTTCAATGTCGTTTAATTGAAGACCTTTGGCAGCATGGGGTGCTGTTGTTGCACAAGGGCCTGTCTTGTGGATCGTCACACATTAGTCCGTGATTCTGTACAAATTCCACTGATTCTTTTCCTCAGTCCACCATAAACACTTCTATCTTTCAAGTACCTGCTTTTATCCTGTGCTGCATTGCGAAAATGTTCACACAAAGCAACACAAGTTTTCCCACAATGCTTTAACAGCCCAAAAGCTGGATGCAACCCACCTTGTACAAGAATACATATAACACCTTCATTTTCAACAATGCTGCACAACATTTTAACTCTCTGGAATTTTGGGGTGATGCATGATATAGCGAATATAGTTGAACCATAAGAGCTTTGAAGTGGTTCATACCAGATACTTCTGGAGATGCGTAATGAACAGCAAGTTCCGAACTATGAGCTGTACAAGGCCAGATAATGATGTTTGGAAATTAATCTTGCAATAAATTTGCAATGCTGTTCAAGCAGCACAGTCACAAGCTACTAAAACTGGGTGATCATTCAAGTAATCCTCAGTGAATTCCAGAGAAAACATTGTATTTATCAAAGCATAGGTTATGTCCTTAGCGCTCACATCAGCCAGTTCTATCAACTCAAGAAATAGGTTTATATGTTTCTTGTCATCAAGAATCACACGAATATATACGATCAGCATTGAAACTTGACTAAGAGCAGTAGTCAAGCATTACTGTAAATTTAGTTTTGTTTTCCATGTTACGTGGCAGTTTTGTTTTCATTTCCTTAGGAAAATAATGCAACATTGGCGTGCAAAATAAGTCATGTCAAGTCTATTCAAAATTTTAACATGCATTTTGCTTTAAAAAACACAACAGTTCAGCATAGCCTGTTTATACGCTGTGCTGAAAACGTTACTACGTACTTTCTACATCACAAGCTGCTATTGTTGCATAGGCTTCTACTAATGTGTCTTTTTTGGCAACTTCATTTATTTCCAGTGCAGCCTTGTGGCCAACAGAATCTCTATGTTCATAATTTCTTTTAAATTAGCAATATTTGTTGTTTGTTTTTGGTGTCTCAGTGGGGGAAATGCTGTATTGTGCCCACTACCTGGAAATGTTCATGTCATTGGTTTTTTTTTTTTACCCTGCTAAGGTTGTTATTTTTGGGCAAATACTGCATCCAAGTATACTTTTTTTGTGATAATCCACATTTTTATTTTTTTTTCACAGAATATGAGTGTCTGTTGAAAGACCAACATTCTGGCAAACCAAGTCCTTCAATAGTCAGCCATTAACTGAACATGAGGCTGAGCTTATAGTCAATATGGTTATCAGTAGTACTTACTTCATTCAGAAGATCTTTATTTACACATTGTACACCCTTTTCTTAATCTTTTTTGGCATTTTGCAGTTTGGAGTGTAAAAACATGACCTACTGATTGTTCGGTTGGTCACATTCAACCTTTTGAAAAAGAGGGTGCGACGCACTGATGTCACATCCTAAAACGTACGGCTACAGAACAGTTTCGTCATGCAAATCATGAAACAGGAAGGAGGCATTTTTTTACATGGATATGTATAACATGGTGTTCTTTTTAGCAACAACATTTTTTTCTTCTGATACGGTTCATTTGCAAACTGGATAATTCTAGCCTGTCACTCAGACAAAGAGGTACCGGATCCAGCACAAATAAACCCCTGGATAAAGCCCCACAATACTATAGAAAAATTCAACCCTTATAGTATAATCAATATCTCAAATGCCTGTATGTGACTTGCATTTTTAACTCTATAAAATGAATGCAGTGTTGTTGTGCAATACCATATTTTAAAAGCAACACAAACAGTCATCAATTCTATTGACTAATTAAACATCGGATTTGCAACATGCAAGAAACGTTTCTAGGCTGAGGTAACCAACAACAGAACCAGTTTCATTAATATCTAACGTGATTCAATCCATCAATACTACTTCTATAAATAACTAATGAGCTAAAACTCTATGAATAGGGAACCAATACTTTGTGCTTTTTGCTCTGCTCATCCAGTTTCTTATTGTTCACTACTGTTCGTGTTCTTTGTACTGCAGTTACCAATTTCTAAATTGTGAAGAAGATGTTTACCTATTAGCAACCAGCAACAGGATCACCTGAACATAGATCAGTTTTTACATGTTGTTTTACAACCATATGCAAATACTGACTTTAGGCATGTATGATACATTTAGGAAGTAACCTGGTATATAGCAGTGCATTATCAGCTGAGAATTCCCTTCATTGTGCCTTTATTTCTCGACATCTGACCAAATTTGTATATAGTTCTAGAACCTCAATATATGTAAAACTATAAGTGTCAAAAGGATACAACTTAAAAAAAAAAAAAAAAAAAAAAAAAAACACATAATAAATGCGTAAGTAAATACATAAACAAACAAACAGAAAGTAAAGCTACAGGGAACCAATATAATAAGCCATATAGGAGAAAGACACATTGCCACTTTAAATTGGACAAATTACACTTTCAAGGCTGAACACATCTGTCCCTTTCTCCCTTTTGTCTAGTAACAGAGAATACAGAAGATGCCAGTTGCTAATGCATTCTGTCCTCACAAGCAGCACAAAGCAGTATTTTCTTATTCTGTCAAGGTTCATCTGCAGTGGATGCAAGTCATTATCAAGGTATAATGCAATCAGCTTTTAAAAAGTTGAACTGATTGCAAGGTTCCTGTCACAGATAGAAGTGAGCAGTCGTGCATACTGTATAAGGCATATGTACTGTTCCTGGTAACCTATAAAGCACTAAAAGTGACAGTAATCATTTTTTCTATCCTGGATAAAGGTGGCCTCAACTTCTTTGGTAGCAATCTTTTAACCTTTAGTACCACTTTAAACAAAAAAGATGAAGTCAGAACGAAGAATACAATTGTATCCTGGATATAAAGGTGAAGACATTCACAAACATTTCTAGTGACACAAACAAACATTTTTATGACAACTAGTTTCATGATTTGAAGGTCAAGCAGCTAACAGATACTGCTACAGTTAAACACTAACGTGAACTTACACTGACCATTTGAATACTTCATGTATAATTCCAGACGAGTGCCCTTCTCCAGACAGGCATGCATTCACAAAAGGTCAAGGTTTTAAATTTCTGAATCTACAAAAAGCTGCTCATTTAACTTCTATGTCTAGGTTGTCAGAAACATTTTCATGAGCATGCAATTATGTTGGCTTAACTGCCAAAAACATTCCTACATTTATTAAAGCAATTATAAAAATCCCTATAGCATGCTGCAAAATTATCTTAGACCTCTGTAAGAGATGTATCCTTTCTAATCCCGGTGGTTTCTGCAATGTTTATTAAATCGAAGTCTTCATGGTAAAATATGTTTTGCCAATCTGCTGTCTTGCCAACGATTTGTTCTTATAGGCAAAAAACAACAGCACATACATTTTAGAATACATTAAGTACAGCCGAGAATCTAAACAACCTTGCAGGGTTACTTTGAAGTATTTTTTTTAACTGAATTGAAAAACACAAGCCAAAACCATGGGCAATCATTTACCTCAGAGCTGTAAACAAGACACAAGATGTCCTTCAGACAAGACAAAAGAACGGGCACCTACCTGAGCTTCTGGTGGTACTGTTTAACCTTCTCCAGGGAAGTCGCATTAATCTGAGATTGAAATTCTTCCACAGATACGTTATCCCTGTAACAGTATCCCTCCATGCTCTCCAAAGCTGCATAAAACAGGGCAGATTAGAACCTCTTGTGTAACTAATTTACATTACAGTACCCTTGCAAAACAGGCATAATAAAGCTTATCAGTCAGACTTGAAAACAAATATATTAAAGTATGTTGAGGTCTTTAATGCCATTTTAAATGAACACTTAAAAACTAAGTACAATACATTAACTCCAAGGGCTCGACTGGATTTTCTATCTATTGTACACACAGTCCTGTTAAATATTTGCAATATTTGAAATGTTCAGACTTAAAGTGACGCAAAAAAAAAAGTATACTTGATTAAGCTCTATTCACATTTGGATCAGCCCCGCTGGCAGTCCTCTAGTGAGAGAGCCCTTTATTTATTCAGGAAAAGAGCGGTTTCTCTCTACTGGGCAAAATTTATACAGCAACTGAAAGGTGAGGGATACTGTAAACAAGAAAGCGAAACCCCCACCCCGTGGGGGTGGGGGGGGTGGGGGGGGATTACCCCAGGCTTGTCCAGATGGTGCCTTGTTTGGTTCTGTGTACAGATTCAGTTTGACTCTTCTTCTTTCAGATCATCTAGACGATCCAAGTACATTGCTGTCATTTAGCATTTGGCTCACAATTATGAGGGGTTCAGTATTATTTCACATGCTGAGTTTGAGGGTTTACATTTCTGGCTATATAATTTATTAGGAAAAATGTACTGCAGTCTTATTTTATTCTTGATGACTTAAACAAAATCAAATGTATCACCTCTGATTAGCACTGGCAACAATATCACTGGTCCCCTAATCCTTCTGATGGAATTCTTTAATTGCGGAATATCCAGATTTTTTTTTTTTTTTTTTTTTTTTTTGGAAACACACTATAGCTTTGTTAAGCTTAGACTTCTCTTCCTGATAAACTTTACTTCCAGCGTCAGACTCACTCACATGGTTTACAAAAGCCCCTTTCAAACTGGCACTCATACCCAGGTTACGACACGGGTCACAATCCTACGTAGTCTAAAACCACATACCCGGGTCGTACCCTGGTTTACCCAGGTCGGCAACCACCCACCTCAGGATGTGGGTTGACAAAATGCATGTTGGGCATTCGTAAGACGATGAAATAACAAACAGCCACGCCAGCGTGAAGGTTTCACTTCCGCAAGCAACATTTCTGTTTATTCTGTTTAGCCATATTGTTGTGTTTTGAGATACAGCACGAGCCAGATTGCAGCAGGGATGAAGAAACATTTGCTCTAATCAACATTTGGGCCGACGACTCAATCCAAAGAAGCGTCCGTAACAAGCTGCTTCCGGGGCATTGCTACACGTGTTGGGTTATTTGCTTTTGTCACCCAAGTCAACCCTGCTTCTTCAAAAGCAGGGGGGGAATCACGCAGCCAACCTGCATGACACTGGGTCACAACCTGGGTAGAGCATGGCAGTGTGACAGGAGCTATACAGTTGGATACACAGGAAGTAATGCGTTCTAGGAAAGCGTAAGTGTGGACATTGTTTTTTTCTAGAAAAATCTCCAGTCAGTCAAATGGTACTTCGACATCCCTCTAATTGATCTCAATAGAAAATAGATACGTACTTTGTATTCAACATCCATGTATATTTCTACATGCTGCACTATAAAACCTGCCTGGCTCTCTTAGTCACATGTTTTTTTCTATTCTACAGTCAGAGAGAACATACCTTGAGTGAAGAGTACAGGATAGATTTTAAATCCGCCACCATTCTTTAGCCTTTGCGGAAGCTTCTCAAAATTGTAACTCTCAAGATAGAAGTAAACTTTTAATGCTTGCCGACTTCCTTCAACCTGATACATGATGGGCATATCTATGGAAATTTAGAAGATAAAACAGTTTATTGGACTTGGCAGACTTCACTATTTCAAATGAATGCCTTCTATATAATTTCTGTTGTTCTGAACTAATACAGGTTATGTATGCTTTACTAGGCAAAGGTATTCCCCAGGGCTCGCTAGCAATATGATCAACATGTACTGTATGTTAATATACTGTATGTTAAGTAACATCAGTCTGTGTTGGCTACTGGCTAATGTAATCTTAATACTTTAACTTACTAGGCTAGTTTTCATTCTAGTTGTCCTACAATATTTTTTGGCTTTGAACAAATTCTGTAGTTTTCATCTGCATATATTGCCATGAACGCAAAAATAAGTAATACTTCAGTCCTCAATAAGCATTTCAACAGAAAACATTTTAATTAACTACCTAGAAAATCTTAATTACATGCAGTGTATCGATATACATTTGCAATCTTTACTATATAACTATACATGTCTTTGTACATCAACATATCACTTTTAAGAGAAAAAAAGTATAAATTGTACGTCATTTCCAAGTTGATCAATTTTAGTAGTTGAATAAAGCTGAATGAGAGGCATATAATTGTACAGTACAGATTATACATTTTAAACAAGTAAGCGTACAGAAAAGAGGATCTCTCTTAGAGAACCAGATTTATGGCTTAACACGATCACTGCTAAAATTGTGCTTAATGTGCTTTTTCATTATGTTGATTACATTTATATAGTACAAATATAAACAAAAAAAAAGGGGTAGTGTCAATGAATCCTTAAGGGTTAGAAGGCTTAGGCTGGTACAGAAATTGAAAGTATTGCAATGATATACAGTAGTGCCATTACATGTCATCTTTTTTATTGGAATAGAGCGACGGTAAAGGAGCTATGAGTTGTATTTAAGCCAGGCCTTAAAAGTGGAAAGCTTATTTAATTGTTACAGTTACACACATTTTTTAAACAATTAAAATTGTATGATAAGGTTATGACAACCCAGAAGATCAACTATACATGTTCACTGATACAACAGTTTTGCACTGCCCTTTATTTTCATGTTTAAATTAGGGAGTTCTGTGTACTTACTTGCAACTAGTGGATCTCCTTCAGAATGTCTAAAGTAAAAAGTAACTTTTTCCAGGTCCGCTAATGCAACTATTGTATCCTCCAACATCGCCAGCTCATCTGCCTAAAGACATCAGCACACAACAAAGCTACAGTTAAACCACTTCAAAATGACATTAATATTGGTTTTGTCTTTACAACACCAGAGATCAGAGTATTCAGCACCCAGCAGAGGAAGAGGGTGGCTGGTGCTTCTGCAGTGATATCAACACTTTTACAAAAACAAGGACAGCAGTTTTGCTTTAATATTCCGTTTATGGTATTTTTTTCTTCTTCTGAAACCTTATTGAAACACCAACTCGCTTTCAATATATAAATTTAAAAAAAAACTACCCCTGTAAGGTTTACATGTTGAACACAAGGTCATCAACACATTTTTCCAAAGCTATTTGAGTTCTATATCTGAACTAGACTCTAAAATGTGTGTGCTGGTTCCGACTGTTGCCAAACAGTCTATTTTACTGTACCATCCCCATAATTAAACTGGATCAAGAGGTTAAGAAAACATAATTGTGTTTTAATTATTATTCAAAAACCGAAAATGTTGCTTGAAATATGATAGCCATATTTGGTTGCAGGTCAAGATCACCAGAACATCTTGAGTTTCTATGTATAATCTGGCAAATATGAAGTCAAAAAAAAAAAAGTGGCAAAAACGCTTTTACTAAAACATATTCTGTACAGCGTATGGGCTAGGTGTGCCATGGATGCAAAAAAGCCTTGTGCAAAAAAAAAAAAAAAAAAAAAAAAAAACTTGATTCTGTTAAAAACATGTTTTAGATGTTAGCAGCACACACAGTGTAGGGTCTTTCCTTGCATTTCGCATGTTTTGTTTCATTTTTATATTTTCGTTGTTTTGGTACACAAAGGAACCCTTTTTAAATTATCTTACTAGTGCTGGAATTTAGATCTACCAGTTTTAAAATCAATTGAATAGACCCCATACAATAACTGACCATCAAATGATCCTTTATTAATATTTGAGCAGCTTTCTATATATGCACCAAGTTAATCAATGTTTCTGCATCAGAGTAGCAGTGCTATTTAACAATTCCCTTTAGACATGGCAATGCTGAAGCAACAAATCCCAGTCAGAACTCCATTTTCAAAGCTGAAATCCTGCTGGTTTTGTTATTAACACTTATTGTGGCAAAAAGGATCGATCTACCAAAAAAAAAAAAAAAAAAAAATAGGTACTCCTATGTTAATAACATACATCTTCCACCACAGCTTTAATTAAAAACATTAGCGCTATCAGAATCATGAAAACTTATATCATCATGACAAGCATCTCCTTATATTCCCAGAAAGATAGGCTGAGATAGCTGATGCCAGGATTAGCAGCTGACAGCAACAGGACCCGCTGCACAGTTTGCATTTGGGGTAGTAAAAAATAAATCCAGTTTGTTTAAGCTTACCCCTGACCACATCCCGAGCCTCCTTACCCCGCTACGTTACAGTAAATAACCAGGAGTTATTGTACATTAATACTCAGAACCAAGGACTGGGGCGATGAGATCTGGGTTTAAAATCATTTGGGAATGCCCCTACACATACTTTTTTAAAAAATGTATACTGTATGTACATACACTTAGTTTTCTTTCAGTACAAATCTTGTCCTACATCTTGCACACAGTGGTAAGTTTCCTGTCAAAACATGTATTTAGTGGTTTTTACTTGGTTTGGTTACTGGGGTATGGAGGTTCAAAACAAGTTGAAGTGTCTGGAGTTTAATGTGTAAATCCTACTTGTTTGTCATTGGACCAGCTGAAATGGAAATGAAAATGAAAATAGAAGCTAGCAGAAATCCAGAAATGTTGTTTTTTTTTATTATTTTTTTATCTTCATGTCAGGAGAGAATGAACCAAAATGAAATCCAGTCTAAAAGAATAATTGCTTACTGTCTCTATTTAAAGAACGTGGTGGTTATTATACTGCTGACCAATAGACTAGACAGACAAAGCACACGCCCCCTCATTAAATAAACAACAAAGCTGTTTTTGTACTAGAATGAGGTGAAAGAAGTTGGTGTCTTTTGCAGCTGAAGTGTATTAGCCTTATAGCAGAGCCTATTCTATAAATATGAGCTGAATGCAAACAACTAATAACTTTACCAAAAGCACCTGTATTAGTTTAAATTTGAGTTTGAACACTTCCCCCTTACCAGATTTGGTGAAAGCAGGGACTGGAAGTGAAACAGCAGCCCTGTGTAGGCTATCTGCTCCAGCCACCTTTTGCTGGCCTCCTGAGTCTCAGTTTCGTATTCCTTGCCAGTGTGGTGTGTCTGATTCAAGACAGCCAATAGCTGCTCCGAGAAAGCAAAGACTGCGGCAACCAGGCTTTGGCAGAAAACCATGTCTCTTCTGAGCTGAATCTCCGAATCTACAGATGTATAGCACAAAAAAGTAATTAACAGGAGCAAAACAAAAAGCATGGACATAGTGTGAAAAAGACTGCAATGATATATGCAGAGGTTAAAAATAATGTGCCAGTGAAAAGGTTAATTATTCCTGGACAACTGGAAAGGAACCTTATTGAGATAATCGTAGAATATAGCTTGTAAAGACAAGTGGTCTGTACTGTTAACATGGCCATAGCTTTAGAAAATGTGGCACTGAAATGGTTAACGGTAATGTATCAGTGAAATTGCCAGAGGTTAAAGCAATGTTTACAGGACAACACAGGTAATAAAACTTAAGAATATCAGAATACAGTTGTATACCAACATTACAATTAAATGTACTGTCCCTATGGAGCTGAAGAGGTCAATTTCATGGTGAGAAACACATCTGACATGAAATCTTCATAGAACCCTAGAAATATGGTGTAATTAACTCAGATGGTTTCTGAGATACAAGGCTTTGACACAGGCAGCAGTAGTGTTGTAAAAAAATTGAGGGAAAGGGCTCATATTTTGTATGACTCCCATGATAGAACTTGCCCAAGAGAACCATAGAATATAAATGTACTGCGTATGAAGCCAAGCTCTCAAACAAACAGTCACATGACCCAATATGGCAGCCATCTTAGGTCACAAGTCAAAGTCTCTTGTCTCCATTGCCCACTGATTAACACATTTTCTGTTCTAAAGCACTTAACAAATTACTAAAGGATCCTCAGTTTTTTTTTTTTTTTATTAAAAACTGTTGAATAATAAAGGGTTACAGTTTTACACTTTTTCTAAAGCATACAGTATGTACAGGTAAATGAATGAATATTTAATTGTATAATTTATACACTATCTTTCCCTGTCAAACCAAGAAGCTGCCACCAAAATGTATGTCTCTAGGTGAGATAAATTTGCTGCTTACCAAGATGAGAACGGTTTGGATTTGAGAGCATGCAAATTAAGCAGACCATCTGCAAACAACACTTCTTCATAGAGACCTAAAACATCCTTTATTTAAAGGAGATAAACTGAAGTCTTGACTGACCTGTGTATTCAAGCAGAGCCAAAAGGATGCGTGTCTTCACCTCTGAAAAAAAAAAAAAAAAAAAAAAGTTTCAGCTTAATTTTCATTTAGATTTCCTATTCTGCTGAAAGTTCTTTTTTTCAAAGACCAATTCAGTATACCTCTCAAAATGAACAGACAGATTTTATTAGTGTTAAAAAAGGGGTTAGACTGCATAGACAGTAACACTTCCAATATACATCAAAGGTAAAATATATCTGACTTAAGATCTGAGCAGGATTTGTTTACTAAGCACCTCTAAATATTCAAGCTGTAGAATAAAAATACTGCATCAGATGGAGTCAGTACTACTTCAATGAAAAGCAGGAATGACTGCAGCTGTTTCAGTGTTCATCCTGAATGAATTCCAAGAACATCCTGCAGGGGCGCTAGTCATGTCTCTAGCTGTTAACATTAGGTTGGATCTCATGCACTGTCCGGTTAATAGTGTCTTTACCCTACTTCAGCATGTTTCTGAAATTAAGATGACTTGTAGTTTTTGCAGGGATAACATTTCGGTATGTGTTAGATATGTTAAGAAACACAAATCATTTACATGTTATCATACTCTTGCATACATGCACACACAACACAACCCTCTATATTACATTAAATTGAAGATCAACAACTGAAATAGCCAAGTTGCAATTTAAAAGATGTCACAACAGCAGCCACTCTGGCCCTTTGTAGAGTGAATACACAGTTTTGTACTTTACAGGGCCCTGCAATGTACAATATTATAAATACAGTACTGGCACAAATTATGGAAACAAGAAATTATTTATGTGGGTGGGGACTTTATTACACATTTTTCCCTCAATCAGACCTGTTACTGAGTAAATATCTTGGTATCACTAATTAGATCACGGTTTTTTTCTTTAAAAATATGCAAAACATTTGAATGAACAAGTCTCAGTCAGAAATCATACAATAGTGAACAAATGCTCCGCCTAGACATTCAGCATTGGTAGATCACAGGGTACTACTGAACTTGTGAGACGGATTGCTCATGCAGCACCCCAAACTATACTGTATTTTATTACATAAAAGTTATATAAGAATAATTTAACAGCAAGCTAATCTCATTGTGAAATAATTTCCAGCTGATTTAAGTTATCTGAGACAAACCACCTGATACAAAAGTTACAGGTGGCTACATAACATCAGAATCAGGGTCAACTATGAATTACATATAATTATTACTTCAAGATAAATGAATGACACATCTGAATACACTAAAGACCAGGTCTAATTGCAGTCTACTTCTTAGACAAGTAGTCGTGGTACCAATTAAGTGTATTGAGCCCGTAAATTAATTGGAAATGAATACCCACGGTAAAGAATATGTATGCAATTAAAATCAACCAAAACAATAAGGGACTTGTGAGAACATTGCTTTTCTAATGAATTAAGGATGCTTTTTTTAAGTCTGTCAATTAAACTTTTAAGACACCTGCAGGATAATGACATTTAAACTTAAAACCCGGTTGGATTAGATGACCTGCAAGGTTTTTCAGTTATGTAGGTATCAAAAGGAAACCATATACACCTTGAACTGGCAGAGTATATCTTAGTGATAAAAAGGTTGAGACCCAGTAAATTGTTCATACTCCCAGGGGGCAAGCCTCTGCTGTATTTCTCATGGATCTGGATCATGGATTATTTGAAACCCTCTACAGCTCCTCTTGCCCAACATATAATTCCAATTACACAACCATAGACCCCAGACGACTAAAACTACATTTCACAGGTATAACCTGTTTATCTTGGATCATGTAGTATATACTGAACATCCCTGAGGACGTGTTACGCATCACTGACAATGAAATCATTCAGAAATATTGTGTTTTATTATTTATTTATTTTTTTCTGTTTCTGCGACTGACCTTCCACAAACTTGCCGATGGTCTGTGTTAGATTCTGGACACTGCTGGGAAGGTTCCACGGGTCCTGCTTGATGTGAAGTCGCAGTTTCTTAGTGCAGTTAACCTTGGGCTCCATCTCCTGCTGGAACTCTGTTCCAAAATGTCCAGCATTATCATCAATGAGCACCCACAAGAAATGCATTAGTGTAGTGTAAAGGGATTGTTTTGTAAATTAAAAGTCAATATTCAGATCCCTAGCAACCAGCCAGCCAGGTTACTTGAGTTTTTAAAGATCTTTCAAATGCAATTATAATATAGTTTAAAAGTTTAAAGTTTCTACTTCCTGCTACCTAATTACTTCCTGTGAGGTAGTTCAGTTTGCAACCACACCACTGGAGTGAATCTGACCTATTGTATAGGAAGTGACTGGGCAACAGGAAGAAACATCTTTCTTTTGTATTAGCGGTATATCTTTGCTGAGAAACCACAACAACGACTAAGATTCTTCATTAAAATAGAAAAACAAGCACTTCCTTCTAAAAGAGGAGCTAAATGTAATTTACACTAAATACTGTAGTTCAAGCTCAAGAACAAACTAAGAGGTCATCAGCACAAGAAAAGGGGGTACAGAGATAACGCTGCTTGTGTTAAGAAGACGAAAGGAGATTCTGCCTCCATAATGAATCCTGTGTGTTTGGATTTGTTTTTATGGTGTTACTATTTTACCACAGTAGAGGGCATACATGTGTTCAGCACTTTTTTTCCCTCTGCGTTTCATATCAACCAGATGCTTAACAGTAGACTATGCGTATGAAAGAAGGTTAAAAGGTACAGAATTTAGATGTTGGGGTACTTTTTCATGGTGGGTGCTTTGTGTGATGATAAACCAGGGGAATCCTATGTTTTATCGGGGAATCCAGGATGTACTTCAGTACTTAAGCTTGTCAGCAGATCAATACTTAAGCTTGTAACTGCTTTATCTCCCAGTCTAAAGGCTTCTCACTGTTTCCATTCTCCCTTATTGGACACTGAAAAAAGTACACTGCATGCAGGCAACATAATACGTGTACATTCTTTTTTATGAAAAGTCTGGCATTTCATCTTGTAAGATAAAATGGAAAACATACACAGTTCATTAATTAAAATGAATTACTAGACATTAAGATTTAGGGTTCAATTAACAAAACCCCTGATTACTTGAGTGAATAGACTTAGCCATGCACCTTAGCGACGGACACACTTCTTCAGGTGGGCAAGATACTCCGTATTTATAGAAGAAAAATGGGAGGAAACCCAGTTTTTGCTCAAAAGAGCTAACTTCCCAACGTTTCAGTATGTTTACACGTGCATAAGACAAAGAAATATACAACAGCATGGAACACTTTTCAATCTAAACAATTCATATTTTAAAGACATTGCTCAAAATGAAATTCTCTGATATCAAATAAAAGACAGTCCATGAATAAATAAAACTATACTGATGTATACAGTAAATGTTAGTCATTCTGTTAAACCAGATATTTGACCAAATTGCTACATCTTTTATGGAGTTTGACAAATAAATATATATCATTTGGCAGGTATATAACTTCTAGTCTTTTTTGTCGTTCAGTAAAATCTCTGAATGGCTGTAACATATATGACATTTATACTACCTGAGTTCTAAAACAACACTAAATATGCATCTGTAATGACATAAAGTGAAATGAAAACCATTGTGAAAATATTGCTAATAAGTCAGACCATATGCATACACAATGCTAATATCAGTTACTAATACCGTTATAAACCCTTTGAATGAAGAAAGACAAAAGCACATAATACCTGAGGTTCTACAACTCTGTGACCCTGTTAAGGAAGACAACTCTGTTGCCTAAGGCATCTGTAAGCATGCACCCTTGTGACCACACCACAATTTCCTGCTGATTCTAGCTGGTA
Organism: Polyodon spathula; assembly: GCF_017654505.1. Taxonomy (NCBI): domain Eukaryota; kingdom Metazoa; phylum Chordata; class Actinopteri; order Acipenseriformes; family Polyodontidae; genus Polyodon; species Polyodon spathula. Next base: position 24,267,056 of record NC_054537.1, on the reverse strand, counting down.
GCTCCAACTGTTACATACCTTGTAGCCCTCGACCTGGAGTGAAGCATTTCGTCTGCTCAAAGGCCTTTGCCACAGCTGGACCCTTTAGAAGACTTGTGGTTGACTCCACCTATTAGGATCAAAGCAAAAATGAGATGAAATGACTATGAAAATCCCACTTTGTTACTGTTATAATGTTCTTGTTTAAGCAACAAATCCTTTTAAAATCAATGATCAGAAAAAAGGAGCAACCTCTAGTGTAGAAGGAACTCGGTAACCCATTGTGATGCTCTGTGGTCTATGCTGTGATGAAGGCAACAGTTTTGAGATATTCTGCTGTTTACAGCTGACTTATGCCCTATGCTGGTTTGTTGAAGCCTGAAGATGTGCTTTGTGACATAATACGCGTGGTATAACAGAAACATGAAGGTTAACTATGTTCTCTACTGGTTTAGCATGTGCAGATAACTTTTTTGGCTTAATTGTAGAGCTTGACACGAGAACACCACAATACATTTCACATTGCCTTTTGTAAAAAGCAAAAACTAGGAACTCCAATAAAACTAACATCCGGAAAAATATTTCTAATGAAAAAAAATTGCGTTCCCAGAACAGCAAGAGTTTTAGTTAAGATGACTGCTTTTGTGCGATTCATTTTATTTTCTATAAAACAAGTGAAGAACAATTCCACAAGTTAGAACTTGATAAGTATCAAAACCCCAAGATTGTATAAATACATACATAAAAACACGCTTACCTGACTAAAGAGATGTTCCAGAAAGCCATGTAATTTCTTTTGCTTATCATGAGAAATCCGTACGCTAAGGGGCAGCTCATCTCCTGTTGACGGACATTAGTAAAATCAGCATGAGGGATCTGAACAGCAACCATGGAATAAGGCCCCATAATCTAGAAAAAGGGTGCTCACTTGTTCATAAATCTAACAATACAAGGCAGCAAAGAACAAAGAATCTTGATTGAATTTTGCAGGTCGTTGCCCATCATAAAAAAACACCAACATCAACAGGTGGTGTATTACTGGACAACAATATCTGAATCATTAAAAACTTTGACAAACATCCCTTATCAGGACAAAGATCCTTTATCCAAATAACTTTACCTTACCTGAATCCATCTCATCACTGTGTACGTATGAACTACAATGGCTGCTGCAGATGCTGGTGAAAGAGGCTATTGAGTTCCTGTTGCTGTTACAGTCACTGCAGAGAAAACACAACAATGTAAGTACAGAGGTTCCCTTTAATGCACGGTAACAGTAGAGTATTTAGCATTCATCCACAGTAAGCTATACATTATACATTCAGCTCTGGGGCACAGTTATGTATTTATTAATTTGTTTCAGCTAATCCATGTGTCACACTGGCATTAAGAACATAAGAACATAAGAACATAAGAACATAAGAAAGTTTACAAACGAGAGGAGGCCATTCGGCCCATCTTGCTCGTTTGGTTGTTAGTAGCTTATTGATCCCAGAATCTCATCAAGCGGCTTCTTGAAGGATCCCAGGGTGTCGGCTTCAACAACATTACTGGGGAGTTGATTCCAGACCCTCACAATACTCTGTGTAAAAAAGTGTCTCCTATTTTCTGTTCTGAATGCCCCTTTGTCTAATCTCCATTTGTGACCCCTGGTCCTTGTTTCTTTTTTCAGGCTGAAAAAGTCCCTTGGGTCGACACTGTCAATACCTTTTAGAATTTTGAATGCTTGAATTAGCTCGCCACGTAGTCGTCTTTGTTCAAGACTGAACAGATTCAATTATTTTAGCCTGTCTGCATATGACATGCCTTTTAAGCCCAGAATAATTCTGGTCGCTCTTCTTTGCACTCTTTCTAGAGCAGTAACATCTTTTTTATAGCGAGGTGACCAGAACTGAATACAATATTCAAGATGAGGTCTTACTAATGCATTGTACAGTTTTAACATTACTTCCCTTGATTTAAATTCGACACTTTTCACAATGTATCCAAGCATCTTGTTAGCCTTTTTTGTATTGATGAAGCAGAAAAAAAAGTCTAAATGGGTGTCATTTTTTCTCATAATTGTATCATAAATTTCATAAGCATAAACTCAACTGCATATTTGATAAGAAATAAATAAAGAAATCAGACAATTTCAATAGTTTAATTCCAATCCAAAATTCCTAGTAAATTTCAGTTTTTACAATGTGTGCAGCAAAGTAAAGCCTCCAACAAAAAAGTGGTACTGTGCAGGAAAAACTATTCTTGCTGTGTTGAGATTATTAGGCGATTTCACTCAGTGCTACATTAACAGCCGTTATTCTCACATAAGAAGTGGTGCTAATGACAAATTGGAGTAAAAAATATACACATTCCCCACAGTGTACTACTCCACAGCAATGGATTTCCAGTGTGTATCATGGCAGTGTTCCAACACACGGTTCTCATTGAAGAGGAAGACAGCAGGACTTACGAATATCACGTCAGGGTTACCTGTACGAATCTCTGTTGCTGATGGTGTCATGACCAGAGTCCTCCTGCTCGTCGGCAGCTACATTGAAGCAGACCCTCTTGCCATTACGCTCCCCCCTCTCGTTGTCATTGTCTGTGGTGATGTAGGTCTCCACTGTTTTGCACTCTGAAGCTG